>NW_025887455.1:24259-78974 GCF_002878395.1 Capsicum annuum
TGTTCAAAATTTTTCCCCATCTGACATTTAAGTACAATTTGACCAGTTAGTTTTGCTTCTGGGTCATTCATTGGCATCGCAACTTTAAATCTGTCAATACTAAAAGTTTTGACTGGATCATACTGGGCTGTCGATATTAATTCACGCCCCATTGGTGATCCATTATCATCATGTTAATGATCATCCTTTTTCTATTTCTCACTCTCTAATTCCTCTTCATTCTCACTTTTATTTTCTTCATCACCATCTACAGACCCTTGTCCACCTCTATCAGTGTTGTTTTCATATATATATCCTTAGCTTCACTTTGTTCAGGAAGCTCCTCCAAATCCCTCTATGCTGTAGCCTTTTTTTGGGTGGTCATACATTGATCCACTTTCACTTTTTTTTTGGGGAGACATTTTTATCTACAAACAATAGAAAAACAAAAATTACATTACAATTGATACATGCATAAATTTTAAAAAATATATTACAAATACCACGAATACCAACACACCAACAGCCACCATCATAAACACCATGAATATAGACAACAACCATAAACACCACCAACTAATGCCACCACCAGTGCCACAACGACGACCATAAACACCGCTACCACTACCACCAAAAACAACACCATAAGCACCATCCAATAATACCATGACAGTCAACGGAACACTACGACAGAAGCTAGGGTCTCGAGTTCTTCCTATGATTTTACCAATAAAACTCAAAATTATAAACCCATTTTCGAAGACAATATAACTAAACGTTTTATTTTTAATCATTAAATTAAAAGCCCTTATTTTTTAGAAAAAAATAACAAATATAAAACTCTTCTCGAACTCTGTATCCTATGAAGATAAAGAAAACTACTGATAAAGCAAGAATGAAGTTGAAAATAACACCTATGTGGTCGGAAAGGAGAAGAAAAATGATCTGTTGTGAAGGATTGACCAAATTTATTGAGAAGTTATTGTCTGTACTGTATTATTGAGTGAGAATGATAGAGAGCGAGAACTCGAGATTTGAAATGATGAAACACTTTGTATGGGTTGATTTGTTTTTCAGAAAAGAATGACAAGTTTTGAAAATGTTAATTTGGTTCGAATTAATCTTAATTATTTTTAAAATTATAACAGATATGCGTAATTTTTAACACTCTCATAATGCAATTGCCAAAAGGGTACTATTAGTCTAACATATGAACTCAATTGAAATTGTATAAAAATAATTGAAGTTGTAGTTAACCGAGTACTCTAGTTGACCCTATGAACTCACCCCTAGTCCTAGATTATTCAATTTAGGTACTATTAGTCTAACATATGAACTCAATTGAAATTGTATAAAAATAAAATTTTAATACATTACATTAGATTTCACATCTGTTGTAAATTAACAATCAGATTATGTAACAACAGATTATGAATCTTTTGTAAATTATCAAGCAAATTAAGTCATTTATTGCGAAAGATTACCCATCTATTGTAAATTATCAAATGGATTGTCATATGTCACAACAAATTACCCATATATTGTAAATTATCAAATAGGCACTGCCATCTGTTGTAGCTGACCCTATGAGAACTCACCCCTAGTCCTAGATTAATCAATAGTAGACCCTATGAGAACTCACTCCTAGTCCTTGATTATTCAATTAAGGTATTATTACCCTGTCCTAGGTTAATTAATTAAGGTATTATTATAATATATAAGGTATTAAGAATTGGTTCGGCTTAGAATGATTGATCGATGACTCTGGTCGGGAGGAACGCAATACCGTCTTATCATGCAATTGCCAAAAAACTCAATTGAAGTTAGTGTTGACCATATGAGAACTCACCCTTAGTCCTATATTATTCAATTAAGGTATTAGTACCTTGCCCTAGATTAATAAATTAAGGTATTAGTCTAGCATATGAGGTAGTAAGAATTAGTTCGGCTTAGAATGATCGATCGAAGACTCTAGTTGGGAGAAATCTAATACCGTCTCATCATGCAATTGCCAAAAGACTAAATTGAAGTTGTAGTTGACCCTATGATAACTCATATTCAATTAAGGTATTAGTCTAACATATTAACTTAATTGAAATTATATTTAATCAAATGTTCAATTTATTGCAACAGATGTCTTTTCTGTTGGCTTTAATCAAACAGATTAGGTAATCTGTTGCAACATATTATGCATCTGTTGTAAG
The DNA here is from genome assembly GCF_002878395.1 of Capsicum annuum. Lineage (NCBI taxonomy): Eukaryota > Viridiplantae > Streptophyta > Magnoliopsida > Solanales > Solanaceae > Capsicum > Capsicum annuum. The sequence continues at coordinate 26,443 of NW_025887455.1, forward strand.
CTATCAAACAAATTATGTCATTTGTTGCAATATATCACGAATCTCTTGTAAACTATTAAACAGATTAAGTCATCTATTACGACAGATTACCCATCTGTTCTAAATTATCAAATAGATTAAATCATATGTCGTAATAGATTACCATCTGTTGTAAATTATCAAATAGGCGCTGTCATCTATTGTAGTTGACATTATGAGAACTCACCCCTATTTCTAGACTAATTAATTAAGGTATTAGTTGAATATATGAGGTAGTAAGAATTGGTTCGGCTCAGTCCTAGATTATTCAATTAAGGTATTAGTACCCTAGTCCTAGATTAATCAATTAAGGTATTAGTCTAACATTTGAGGTAGTAAGAATTGGTTCGGCTCAGAGTGATCGATCGATGACTCTGGTCGAGAGGAACGCAATACCGTCTTATCATGAAATTGCAAAAATACTCAATTAAAGTTGTAATTGACCCTATGAGAACTCACCCCTAGTCCTAGATTATTTAATTAAGGTATTAGTCTGTCATATGAACTTAATTGAAATTATATATAAACAAATGTTCAACCCATTGCAACAGATGTCTCTTCTGGTCGATTAAATCAAACAGATTAGGTAATCTATTGTAATATATTATGTATCTGCTGTAAACTATCAAACAGATTATGTCATTTGTTACGACAGATGACTGAGCTTTGGAAATTTCCAAACAAAAATTGTCATCTATTGCACTTAAATGTTTTAAGATCATTTTTTTTAAAAGTAGTTTAGGTATTTCCTGTCTGAGATAAAAAAAAGTTAAAATACTAAGGCGGCAAAAAATATTACTTGGTACTACTTGGATAACTCAAGAATCTCCTGAGTGAGTAGTCTTATTTGGTCTTTTCAATATCACCGTCTCTTCGTTACCCTAAAAAATTATTAATGAATATTTAAAATCCATATCTCAACTCTCTCCTTCATCCATAATGTAAGACCCAAATCATCACTCTTCTTTATTCTCAATTCTCTTTGTTTCTTTTTTCCTCTCTTTTCTCTCTTTTTTCAGATGAGGATCCTTTTGGACCTCAACCAATCAATATCTTTTCTTGACTGAACTGGATGTTCTGATCCATTTGCTTTTTTGACATTGCTGGTATGGTTCACTGTTGCTTTTTCTATCTCATCTTCTTCTTTGTATATCAATTACATCTGTTGCTATTAATGATTTACCTATTATCAGTTTCCTATTTATTAAGAAAATTGAAGCAAAGGTGACTTTTAAGTATTGAATGAATGAACCATTGTTTTTATTAAAATATGCAAAAAGATTCATCTATTGGGAGAACTTAAAAAGCTTTGTTGTCAGTATAGTTTTTTATATCTTTTGTTTGGTACTTTGGTTGTGCTGTTATTGGGTGTGGTGGTCATGTTGGAATAGATAACGTTCGTGTTGTGGATGGTGTTAGAACATATGGTGTTGTATTTTTGTTGTTGATGCTGTTGGTGGTGGTGGTGCAATGTTTTCTCTACTGTTCCAACTGATGAATTAGTTGTTGGAATAGACGAAGCAACTGTTTGAAGAAATCAAACTAGTAGCAAGGTTGGTTTGATTTATTCCAGCAGATGACCCATCTATTGTAATATGTCATCCATCTGTTGCAACGGTGCCTCATCGATTGAATAGATGGGTAATCTATTGCATCATATTGTTCATCTGTTGATTCACTTAATTTTGTGTTACCCTTTTGTAATGTTCTTTTTGTTTTATTTTTGTTCTTCTCTTGTTTGACATCAAATGGATTTCTTTTATTTGCAGATAAAAGGAAGTGAAACTGGATCCACTTTTGTATGGCCAGCATTAAAGGCTAGAGTAAAGATGGGTTCGGAGAATAAACTGTTTGTAGATGGAGCTACTTCATATGTGGGAGGTATGTATTATTGACCAACCTATGATGAAAACACACATCCAGTATAATGATTTTATGAATGTTTGTTCTTTACCTATTAGGCATTAATCCTTCAAACAAGAGATGACATTTTACAGTTAAGATTGTTAGGTTCGAATTGGTAAAGGTGAGGGACCAAGATGGTGGTGTCGATACCCCGTTACAATTTAATGACGGTTTATGCTCATGTTTTATGTAAGTTTGGGAAAGGGTTTAAGTTTTTAGTGGCAGTGTAAATATCCAATTGTGGTTGGACCGATTTTAATGCCTCAATGGACTTATTAAAAAGCCTTCGAAGCCTCGCACTGCAACAAACAATGATGGAACTAATAGAAATTCCCCTAGTCCAAATTTATAAGGATTGTTTATTAGAAGAGACTATTATACAGTTGAAGGTGTTTAGGAGAAAACTAGTCTGGGAAAAGAGAGGTTGAGAAGGCCATATATCATCTCAGTCCTTGTTTAAGAGGAAACACAGGGTGGGAAGGAAATGTAGAGAAATTGGCTGATGAAATTGATATGAAAAATGAAAAAAACTGGATAAGCTGCGAATGTGAATGTGTATTCAAAAATGAAATTCCATCAGTCATTAAAGAAAAAAAAGAATAATAGGACTGGAGCTGGATACTTTGCTCGAGAATGAAACTACACAGCATGGCCTCAATGAAGACTTTCACAAAGTGCAGGACCAGAACTCTAAGAAAGAAGCTTTGCGAGCAGAGAAGGTGGTAAGATTATCGGTCTGAATTGAAACCTGAACCAACTACTCCTACATTAAAAATATGGGATCAAGCCAAGGTTGTAATTTCTCAAGTTAAAATTGCTTCCCATGCCTCCTGTTTATGGCTCTGGTCAAGTCAAAGGCAGTGGAAACAATAAGGCATGGGATTTTGGCCCAACAAGGTATGGCTTGATCCCGTATTTTTAATTCAGGAGTTGTTGGTTCAGGTTTCAATTTTGATCGACAATCTTACCACCTTCCTTGTTTGCAAAGCTTCTTCCTTAGAGTTCTGGTCCTGTACTTTGTGAGAGTCTTCATTAGGGCCACGCTCACTAGTTGCATTCTCGAGCAAAGTACCCAACTCCAGTCCTATTGACCATTCTTTTTATTCATCGACTGATGGATTTTTATATTTGGATACACTTCCACATTTGAAGCTCATCCAAATTTTTCATTTCTCATGTCAATTTTATTGGCCAATTTCGTTACACTTTCCTTCCTACCCTGTGTTTTCTCCTAAACATGGTCTGAGATGATATATGATCTTCTCCACCTCTCTCTTCACGCACAGGTATTCTCCCAAGTGTTTTCTGCTGTATAAAAGTCTCTTCCAATAATCCATCTATATAAGTTTAGACTAGGGCAATTTCTATTGGTTCCATCGTTGTTTGCTGCATTGCAAGGCTTCGGAGTCCTTTCAAGAAGTCCATTGCGCCATTAAAACCAGTCCAATCACTATTTGATATTTATACTGCCACCAAAAACTTGAACCCTTCCCCAAAATTGACGCAAAAACATGAGCATAAACCATTATTAAATTGTATCAGTTCATACCTATCAAACTAAACTGTACAATGCGGGATCTTGTCTGAAGGATCAGTGTGTATGATAAGTAAAAAACTGCATTCACAAAATCATTGCACTTTATATGTCTGTGACGATAGCCTGATCAATAATATACATAACTCGCACGCATGAAAATGGGATCCGTTAAAAGGCCTTATTCTTCCTACCCCATCAGTACATGTCAGATAGTTTTGTTTATTCATCTGAACACATGTGATGACTATTACAAAAGAGGTGTGAAGAGTCATGACTTTTTATCTTAACACATTTAAAATAGCTGATGAATCAAAATCTCCATCTGTTGCAAATGACGAATCAGTTGTTGGAAGAAATCAAAACATCTCTTCCAACATTTGGTCCATCTGTAGCAACAGATAAATTATATGTTGCAATAGATGGTAAATCTGTTGCGATAGACCAGACTGTGTTTATTCATCTGCATGTATGTGATTACTTCTTGCTAAAAATATTTGTTTCAATTTAATTGTCCTATATATAAAATTAAGAGAATTTTATTATATTCTTCCAAGATTACCCTTATTATTAAATGACTACATAAAGGATATAATTCACATTTATTCTTTCAAAGCATAATTAATAAGGCCAAATTGGTAAAATAATCACCTAATTTATATTTTTATTAATTGGTGTGTCAAGCCTATAGGGCCCAACTAATATGAAATGGAAGAACTATTAAAAAGAGGTAAAGATCCGTGAATTTTTATCTAACATATTCAAAACAGCTAATGAACCAAATACTCCATCTGTTGAAACTGATGAATCAGCTGTTAGAAGAAATCAAAATATTTTCTCTAACATACGGTCTATCTGTTGCAACAGCTAATACATATGATGCATTAGATGTCTCATCTGTTGCACATACAAACCATCTATTGCAACAAATGGTAAATCTATTTTGACAGACCATCTGTTGCACATTCAATCCATCTGTTGCAACAGATGCTAAATCTGGTAAGACAGATGGATGATCTGTTGCAACACCTCAATAATAATGGCTTTTATCGAGTCTCAAACCATTTTGAAAAGATGAGAAGTATTAATGTAAAATAAAAAGTTGCATTTTTTCATAGAAAATAAAATACCACCAGTTTGAATGTAATTAAAACAATAGAGCTGAACAGTCCTGCCTTTTGACCTGACACGTCTAGATTTAATCCTCTATAAATTGGTCCCTCGTTAATCTTCATTCAAATCAACTTTATTTATTTCTTGCATTTTTTTCGTATGACATCTTCAACCACTTCTCTTCAAAGAGCATATTCCTTTCTCGTTGAGGTAAGTTTTTTTCTGGTGTAAAGTTACCAGTTGGTCGTATACGTTGTATTACATTTTGGACTTTTCCTTTACATTTGTCAATTCATGCATGTTTTAGATATGAATGATCCTGTTTCGGACATTACTATTCTACGTGATACAGTGCGGTAACTTCAGAGGCAGGTTAATGACCTATAGAGGGAGTTGGTCGCTATGACAGCGAAGATGTTCAGAGAGATGCAGAGGCTGATGAGGGCCCTATTGCTGCGAGTTGATTGGCCGGTTGTCATTAATGATGATGATGATGATGATAATAATTATAATGTGTTTTTTCTTTTAGCGTATGTATTTTAATTTTTCTATATCGGATCTATACCTAATGTATTTTATTTTTCGTTTAGTGAAAAATTTACTTTTAGTCGACTTGGCATTTTAATTCTTATTCAATTTTCATCCTGTCTATTTCTTCTAATCTAAGTATACATACTTGTTAAAAAGTCTACGGTTGGAGGCAAGAAGCTATGTTGAATCCAGTAGCACTAGCAATTTTGGCTTTTGAGTTCTTTCAACAGATGGACCATGTGTTGGAATAGATTGGTCATCTGTTGGGTTTTTGTCAACAGATTATCCATATGTTTCGATAGATTTCTCATCTGTTGGAGGAAAATATTCCAGTTAGTAGAACTAGTGAGAATAATTGTGGTCTGCTGTATTATTTAGTTCATGCTTTGCCTCTCTTTATTGATGCACAAGTTATTAAAAAAGATATTTTATATATAATAAATTATAACATTAGGTTCATAACAATGATTTAAATATATAAAAGTCCACAACAAAGAAACAAACAACAACACAAGTTTCTACAATTACAATGATCATGGTGGATTACGATTCAGGCATGTAGTTTTTTTGTGGCCAGCGCATTTACATATGGAGTACTTGTTTCTTCTTGATGAAAATGATTCTCCCACTCCACGCCTCCTCTTATATGACGTTCTTCCTGGTTTGATAGTGCTCGGGTCAATATATGGAGAAGGTATTAATCTCTCTATAAGCTCTACTTGAACAACCTAAGATTCTTCGGGATGCACAGGAGTAATATGCCTACCATATGCCATTTCATATTTTTCCATTGAATAATGTTGAGAGGAGTGATCGTAAACTTCAGATCCATATTTATGACGTATTGAGCTCGAAGCGATGCTATAGCATGTGGAGAAGGTATTTTGTCCAAGTCAAAAACTCTACACGTACAAGATCTTATTTGAAGATCGACCGTGGCAGCATCAACATGACCGGTGATACAAAATTTGTAATCTGCTATTTTATGAGAGAATGACTTATTCCTAAAAAGGACATTCGTTGATATTATTTTTTTGATTTTGAGAACAATTTGGGTTCTTTTATCTGGGCACTTGAACTACACACGCCTATCTAGCTTATTTTTTCAAACATAGCCTTGATGGGAAATTCTCTTTCATCTCCAAACAATGAATTCATCGATTCAGCTATGTTTGATGTCATAATCTTATACATATAGAAAAGAATCACTTAGCACGACATCATACTAAACTTGTAAATCAAAAAAGCTATTAAATTCATAAGAATGTACCTATCTGTTGGACAGAATGGTCGGCTCCATCTCTCGAAATTGACACGCGCAAGAAATTCTGCTACCTTAGGATTCATATCCGCTATTTGATTGAAATGGACTAAAAACTCCTCTCTACTATATGCTTTAGGTGCTCTATAAAAAAGGTTGACGACCCTTTCATTATGATAGTTGTTTTGAATATTCTCTCCAAGATGCCTGATGCAACGACCAAAGTAAGCTGAAGTGAAGAAAAGTAAAGCCATCTTTGGAATACTTGGATGCCTATCTAATATAAAACACAACTCTTTAGTATCTTAGACAGAATAGTTGTTCAAAAAAAATCCATAAGAGGTATCATATTTCTTATTCGCTACATAAAAAGCGACAGGAAAGATATGATTCTTTGCATCCTGCACCACCGCTGCTAGCAGAACTCCATTATACCTGCTCCTCAAGAAGGTACCATCAACTACTATGCCTTTTCTCAAATGTCAAAAACCTTGAATACAAGCACCAAAAGATACAAAAATGTACTTGAACATTCCGTTTTCATCCAAATGCAGTGCCATCTTTCTTCCGGGATTTGTGGACTCAATCATGTAATAGTAAGCATCTAGGACTTTATACACATACTCGAGTGAACCCCTAACCAGGTCCTTGGCAATCCCCATGGCCGAATATATCTTCCAATAATTGACTAGTACACCCAAATCCATAAGGAGTTGATTGGCCATAACCCTTGTTGAAGGGTCTTTATCATCGGGGAAACTACTGAAATATTCACCGAGGACCTTTGTCGTGGCATGAGGATTCTGGCCTGAGATGTGCTCCGAACCACATGTGTGATTCTTTTCATGATTATGGATGATGAATTTGTCAGAACATGTATACTTTACCGCTCTCAACCACCACTTACAGTTCGAATTAGCACATTTAAAGCAAAAGACACTGTTCGAATTAATCACCTTCTTTATTCTGAAATCTTTTTTCAGGCAAGAAATAAGCAAAGTGTTAGATAGTTCATTCTTGTCATTGAATGACATTCCAATAAAAAAGCTGGTCTCGTGGTCTTGAAGATTTCCAGACTGTGTCGATTGAGAAAAACTACACATCGTATTGGTCGTATCAACAGGCGTAGGTGTTTGATCATCATCTAGAATATTCATGTCTAGATCATCCAACATATCATCAAAGAAGTCTTTTTTTTCTTTTTCTTCTATGTTTTGGTTCTTATTATCTCTCATCTTTCAACTATGTACACCCTTAACACCAGCCTGGTTAAATCACTTAGATAAGTACGCAACAGAACCTGATCTATTATCTTGAAATGGAGTACCCTCTAATTTTTAAAGGAGCTGTGTATATAGCTGATGGTGACTTCTTCCGATTTACAATTCAGTCCATAAAAGCTATGATTAAGTTCACAAAATCATCATATGAAACATCACTTTGGACTGTTATAGCTATCATCTTTAGCATTTCACCCTCCTTCCAACGCCATATATATTGATTGCTCTTCTCGATCCATTGACCATAACAGTCCACCCCTATTATTATTGATCCTTCCATTAGTTGTACCTAAATAAATTCATTTGTTAAAAAAAGTTGATAGTGATTTCATAGTGCCGTGAATGAATCCCAACAAATGTGTAATCTATTGCAACAGGTAAGTGATCAGTCACAACAGATTACTTACCTGTTGGGATTTATGTTATGCTCCTGAATATCTGTTGTAACAAATAAAGCGCCTGTTGGGATTGATGTTACAATACTAAATCACCTTTGAAGCTAATTCCAATAGATGAGTGACATGTTGCAATAGATAATTAACCTATTGCGACAAATGACTTACCTGTTGTCACAGGTTAGTAATCTGTTGTAATAAATATTTACCCTGTTGCAACAGACAACACTTCTATTGGAATCATGTTCAGGTTCTATTGCAACAGGTTACTAATATGTTGAAATAGATATTTATCATATTGCACCAGATAACTAATCTGTTACAACAGATGTGTCAAATATTACAATAGATGACCCATCTATTTAAACATGAATCCAACATATTAGTCTTTCGTTGAAACAAATGTCTCATCTGTTGCAATAGATGATTTATCTATTTAAACAGATAGATCTTATGTTGGATTAATGATTGGGTTGTATCCATTGCCGCTTGGCTATCACAGTGTATACATACTGGTGCCACTGGTTTGGTCTAATAAGGAATATCTTCCAAGAACTTTCGAAGCCATTCTTCTTCTTCATCGACTTTATCTAATGCGATAAATTCAAATTCCATTGTTGAGCAAGCAATACAAATCCGTTTGGATGATTTCCAAGAGACCGCTCCTTCACCGATAGTAAATATATATCCACTCGTGGATTTTACTTCATTCGATCCAGTGATCCAATTTGCTCACTTCCTTCAAGTACCGTAGGATATTTATTATGATGCAAGGAAAAATTTTGAGTGTACTTAAGATATCCCAAAACTCTTTTCATTGCCATCCAGTGATTTTTATTTGGATTACTCGTGTACCGACTCAATTTACTGATAGCGAATGCTATGTATGGTTGTGTACAATTTATTATATACATTAAACATCCCAATACTCTAGCTTACTCCAATTGCGAGTCACATTTACCTTCATTCTTTTGAAGTGAAAAGCTCGCATCCAATGGAGTCTTAGTAATACCAAATTCCATATACTTGAACTTGTCAAGTACTTTTTCGATATAATGAGACTGTGACAATGCCAAATCTTATGGAGTTTGATGGATTCTTATACCTAAGATTGCATCTGCAACTCCAAGGTCTTTCATATCAAACTTGCTCTCGAGTATTCGCTTTGTTGCATTTATGTCAGAAATATCTCTACTGATGATCAACATATCATCCACATATAAACATATAATGACTTGGTAATTTGGAGTGTCTTTAGTAGAAACACATTTATCATATTCATTTATTTTGAATCCGTTTGCCAACATAGTTTGGTCAAACTTCGCATGCCATTATTTTGGTGCTTGCTTTAGTCCATATAATGACTTGACAAGTTTACACACCTTGTTTTCCTTTCCTGGAACCACAAAACCCTCAGGCTGTTCCATGTATATTTATTCCTCTAATTCTCTATTTAGGAAAATGGTTTTCATATCCATTTGATGGATCTCAAGGCCATATATCACAGCTAAGGCAATTAACATTCAAATCGATGTTATCGTTGTTACTGGCGAGTATGTATTAAAGTAATCAAGGCCTTCTTTCTGTTTAAAGCCTTTTACTACAAGTCTTGCCTTGTATTTGTCAATAGTACCATCCACTTTCATCTTTCTTTTGAAGATCCATTTGGAACCTAAAAGTTTATTTCCGGGAGGAAGGTCAACCAATTCCCATGTATGGTTGCTTAAGATTGAATTTATCTTACTATTGACTGCCACTTTCCAAAAGGATGAATTTGAAGATCCCATCGCTTCCTTAAATGTTTGAGGCTCATTTTCCAAAAGAAATGTCACAAAATCCAATCCAAACAAAGTAGACGTTCTTTGATGTGTACTAAGTCTTAGATTTTCTTCAATGTTTATTCTCAATTGATTCATCACTAGGTAGTTTAGACCTCCCACTATACTGTTCATGTCTAGTTTTATACAGAAAAATGTTTTCAAAGAATTCAGTATTATTTGATTCAATTACCGTATTTTTATTAATATCTAGATGTTCGAATTTATGAACCAAAAATCGACATGCCTTACTACTTTTAGCATATCCTATGAACACACAGTCCACCATCTTAGGTCCTATCTTAACCCTTTTAGGCACAGGAACTTGGACCTTTGCTAGACACCCCCACACTTTGAAATATTTCAAGTTGGGTTTTCTTCCTTTCCACTTTTCATAAGGAATTGATTGTTTCTTACTATGGGAAACTCGATTGAGTATATGGTTGGCCGTAAGGATAGCCTCCCCCCACAAGTTTTACGATAAACCAGAACTTTTAAGTAAGGCATTCATCATTTCCTTCAAAGTTTGGTTTTTTCTTTTCGCAATTCCATTAGATTGAGGTGAATATGAGGCCGTAGTTTGATGGATGATTCCATTCTCTACACATATTTGCGCAAAGGGAGATTCATATTCTCTGCCCCTATCACTTCTTATCATTTTATCTTTTTGTCTAACTGATTTTCAACTTTAGTTTTATATTGCCTAAACGTATCTATTGCTTCATCCTTACTATTTAACAAGTAGACATAACAGTATCTAGTACAATCGTCAATAAAAGTTATGAAATACTTTTTCCTACCACTTGATGGTGTTGACTTCATATCACAAATGTCAGTGTGTATTAAGTCTAGGGGGTTGGAATTTCTTTCAACAGACTTATAAGGATGCTTTGCATACTTCGATTCCACACACGTTTGACACTTTGATTTATTGCACTCAAAGTTTGAAAAAACTTCTAAGTTAATCAGCTTTCGTATCGTTTTGTAATTAACATGGCCTAAACTTTCATGCCATAAATTATAAGACTCAAGTAACTAAGAAGAATTTGAACTTTTATTTATTTCAACAGTCATTACACTCATCTTATAAAGGCCTTCTATCAGATAATCTTTTCCTACATACATTTCTCCGTTGCTAATTACAATTTTTCTAGAAACAGTTACATATTTGAATCCGTTCTTGTCTAGAAGTGAAACAGAAATTAAATTCCTACGTAACTCCGAAACATACAAGACATTGTTAAGTATCAAGACCTTTCCTGAAGTCATTTTCAAGCATATTTTTCCTATTTCTTCTACCTTAGTAGTAGCGGAGTTAGCCATGTAAATCATTTCTTCTACTTGAGCCAGAGCGAATGATGAAAACAACTCTTTGTTGGCACATACATGGCGGGAGGAACCAAAATCTATCCACCTTTCGTGAGGATTCCCCGCCAAGTTGTATTCTGAGAACATAGCATACAAATCATTGCATTCTTTGTTAGATTCAATCATATTTGCTTGATCCTTCTTCTTGCCTTTCTTCGGAGTTCGACAATCCGTGGACTTGTGGACAATCTTTCCACAATTGAAGCATTTTCCCTTGAATTTCTTCTTGGGTTGATGGCTTCCTTGTTCATCTTTCTTTCTTTTCTTAGAATTGTTTTGGTTATCTTCTACAATATGTGCTCCATTAATTGTAGAATTCCCTTTTGACCTTCTCTCGGAAGCTTTATTGTCCTCTTTAATACGCAGTCAGACACTAAGATCTTCGACAGTCATCTCCTTGCATTATGCTTCAAGTAGTTTTTGAAGTCTTTCCCCAAAGGTAGTAGCTTCTTAACTATTGCCGCTACTTGAAATGCATCATTCAAAATCAAACCTGCAAAATAGTTTTTGTGAGTATTAAGAACTTTTTTAATTTGTTCAACTAAGGTATTTTTCAAAGATATACCTTTTTCTAGGAGATCATGTATGATGACTTGCAACTCCTGCACTTGAGAGACAACCGATTTTCTATCTATCATTTTAAAGTCCAGGAACCGTGCAACAAGGAACTTCTTAATTCCTGCATCCTCTATTTTATATTTTTATTCAAGTGCCCCTCACAATTATTTCGTTGTCTTAGTTCCACTGTAGATATTGTAGAGGTCATCTTGGAGACCACTCAGAATATAATTCCTGTAAAGGAAGTCTGAATGTTTCTAAGCTTCTACAATTACGAAACGCTCTTTGTCCGAGGTTCCCTCGGGCACCTCAGGAGCGTCTTCGCTAGTGAACCGTTGCATACACAAAGTGGTGAGGTAAAAGAACATCTTTTGCTGCCATCGTTTAAAGTCAATGCTCGCAAATTTTTCGGGCTTCTCCGCCGGTGCCATTGTAGGTGGAGCATTTATACAACTTGATGTGGCAATATTAGTTGCCCTCACATACGTTGCCGCATCTTGCATTTGACAATCGCTTGTCATTTTTCTTGTCACCACAAGACAAAAAATACTTAGTATTTTCAGAATACTACTTATAAAGTTAAACAACTTTAAACTTTTTTTCTTGTTTCTAGTTGACAATGAAGTTTTCATGAATTCCAATTGTCAACCGAATGATCTTTAATATGTGATGAAGTTTTTATGACTTTAAATTACTAGTTAAGTTCAGGCGGAGTAGAAAGTTAAAACTGTAATCTCCAAAAATAAGCTATACAGATTCTGAAAGTTGTTTGCTTAAGATTGTTATTTCCTTCTATGCGTATGCAGAATTTGTATATGCAAAACAACAACTTCAACTAGAGTTCAAGTATAAACAAGAATACAATGAAGTATATCAAATACTCTCAACACAAGATCAAAATGACTTTTTCAAGAAGTGTATTTTATTTTTTCCAGAAAATAGATGAAACAGAAATGAATAAGGCCAAGTCGTCCGAATTCACGGAGTTTCCTTAAGGAAATAATTTTCTTCATTGTACCCGAGGTTACGAAATTTTTCCTCCAAGGATAAAATGACCTTCAATCCAAATATAGCGGTACCTCAAATATTTGGACTCGTCGAACATACAGAATTTTTGAAGACAGGAAGAGTATTTTTTATTCTGAAAAATCGTATCAAAACCTGTGGATGAAAGTAGGTTTATATAGCCATAACATGCCTCTTCTGAAAAGAGGCAATGGTTCACTTCAAAGGTTACACCTGGTTACACCTTTGCTGTAAGTTCATGTCTGTTCATCAAAGATTGCATCCTTTCCTGAATAGTCATCTCATTTCATGAATCAGTGTGTCACTTCATTGAAGGATTACATTCTTCTGAAGCATCATTTCGAACATTGCAGCCTTCTATAGCCTCAGTTCAGAACAATGTATCATTTCTGAAGCACCAGTTCGAAAATAATGCATTAGTTCACTTGAAACAGTGCAACTGTTGCTGCATGTATATATAAATGGAGGTCCGAAACACTGCACAAAAATTTATTGCGTTTTTCCTTGGCATTCTTCGGAATTCAAATAAAGTTTTTCCAAAAAGATAGATCCCGATCCTGAAGCAACGACGACAGCGTGAGGCATCTATTATTTCTTGCCTCACTTGCCATGTGGAGTAAGTGTTCTTGATTATAAACACTTTCAAGTTCTCTTCTTCCACCAATGTGGGAGAAAGAGTAAACTTTTTAATTTGGGAGTACGCTTTCCATTTTAGTGTCTCCTTCCCCTCCACCATTTTATTCTTTATTTTTCCATTCACATTTCTTTCATATACTATGAACCCAACAAAAAGTTGTGACTGGTCTAGGACGGGAACGTATTCACAAAGGCCGAAAAAAAATCACATTTCTTAAGAAGTTTCTCCGCTAAAGAAGTGTTAAATAGTCTCTGGCTGAAGAGCAAGTAGCAAACGTAATTAATTGGTACATTAATAAACCTACAAACATAGGGTTAACAAAAGACAATTTGTCTAAGAATTCTCCAAGCTAAAAAAAATAAAAATTTGAGGGATGTTTTGTGCTCTAATGAATATGCATATAAAATCCATAATTTATATATAGACATGAATTGTTCTGCAATGGAGGTGTCATTATTATGCTTTTTACGCTCCGAGATGGATCATAGATTTTGAGGTTTACGAATTTTTCCTCTCTTGTCGTATTAAATTAATTACAATATTAATTGAGTTCACAACCAAATGTTAAAAATATTAAGTGAATTGTAATATATATTATCCAAAGTTATTGGCTTTCTATAAATCCATAGGAAAAATTATGTATCCGTCGTTGTCTTGCACTCTATCTTGTATTTACAATTTGCAAGTACCAAGATTCACCATTAAATTCACTGAAAGAGTTCCTCCCTCTTACACTTCCATATGCAGTATCACTATGTAGTGTTCACAATTGGTCCACCACCCAGTATAAACTATGAGACAATTCCGAAAAAGTTCAACCTTCTTGTTAAAGAAAATCAGGACGCGTAGTAAAAAATGGAACTTCAAATAAATAATAGTTTATTTAGAACTCGTAGGGTCATTTGGTTGGGAACAAGTTATCCGAGTTAATTTATTCCGAAATTAGTTGTCTCACCATATATATGCGATAACTTATCCATCACTATGGTATAAATGGTCGTATAAATAATCTTGATACTAAGTAATACTTCCAACCAAACACAGAATAAATTAATGTTGCTTTTTATTTTGAAAAAATTATACCTTATAACACACAACGAATGACCCTTTAGTCTTCCCAAGCTTTTGAGATATTAATAGAAAATCTGCACAATGACTAGTTCTCTTTTCAATGCCCGGGCATAATAACTTTCATGAATCTTCTAGGGGATCTATTTTTCACTATGAAAAAAGTTATCATCCTTCAACACCTTGTTTAACAACATAAGTGATAACGTATTAATCTTGTCTAACAAGCATGAAATTAGAAATTAAAAAGAATCAAAATGCACAACAATGCACATCTTTTTTAGGAAATTAAATTTCAGAATAACACCTCATAATGAATTTAGTATCTGAAAACAAACTCTTTTTTTTCTCATAATTTCTAATGCATTTCAAATATGAATGTAAGTTTAGCACACCTGACAAATTAGGCTTTAGACCCAACTCATGCCCCAAAAGCTAGTCTAAAGGAGAGGATTTTCCAAGCATTATAAGGAGCCCCGGATTCCCCTCCTTGTCCTATGAGGGATAGATATTCTTATCAACACCTAATAAATTTGAAAATCATCTCACATTATTTTCAAGGATAAACAATCAAAGAGTTAGTCAAGTAAAAAACATAGAAGTCTATTTTTCTCTCTTTCTAGTTGAGTCATCATTGTGACTGTTCTTCTTACGGTACGACAAGACATGAAATCACTTGCAACAGGTGATAGCCTGTTCGAAAATTACTTCCAAAATTTTAAGAACATATTGGGTTCACAACACTTTAAGCATAATGGCAGCAGACACATTAAAAAACAAGGACAATTTATTTCCACATAGTAAAGTTCATGTTAGACTCTTAGTATTCTTTCGGCCATATGTGGCAATACCCACAGGGGTAGAGGTGCTAATCAGTAGCCACTTCTTTCAATTATATATTAGAAATGAGTAGTGTGATTGAAATTAAGTGATTGACAGAGGAATTCATTACCTAGTTACAGTGTTGCCCACATGGACTTTTCCATAGTTTTGTCAAATCCCTATTGTTAGCAACACAAAGGAATGATCCTTCCTTAATCTCATCAAAAAGGGTGAAGTCTTGTTCTATTTGGAGAAAAGATATACTCAGAAAGTAAACAAGCTTAATAGCACATGCATGGAACAAAGTAAGTGCTTCCGAAAAGGCTATATTCTGGTCAAACATGGGATAAGATTAAGTTTTCGATGAGAACTGATCACGTTTCTTCTTGAAAAATGAATTGATTTATCTTTATAATTGCATTGATATTCTTTGATATTTTCTTCTTTCTCATAGTAGGTGTGACTATTGGAAATGAAATATGAAGCAACGTGTATTTTTAAATGTCACGACCCGAGGCTACCCCTAGTCGCGATAACGGTGCTTATCGTCACAAGTGACCATAAGCTAACCCATGAGCTGGTACCTGCTGTGAGCACAAATTAAAATAATAATAAAGGACATGTGCAGAAAATAACTGATAAAGCTGTAAAGCCTGAATACTAAAAATACGATTAAATCACAAGTTTGAAACATCTAATAAGATTGATAAGACTTACTGTTTGTAATACCCTATACTTTACTTAACTCAATTCAGCTCATAGTGCATGCATAACAGGCTTAAAAACTAAAAATTCAATGAAGTATTGGGAACTTACTCTTATTTTTGGCCTCTTAACTTTGAGGATTTTTAAACTGGCCTTCTCGGTCCCGAGACACAAGTTTTTGAGTTAATTCATATTCAGAGGTGTAAGGAGCATGTATCGAGAAAGTTTTGAATTTTTTGAACGGGGAATAAGGCATGTTTGGATTTCGATTCTAGAGCCTCACCGTGATAGTGTTGCGTCGCAGTAGGTATAGCGGTGATCACATCACCGTCTCGTGGTGATCGTTTAAACAACATTCCAGTTATGAATTTAATCTTCTAAGGAAAAGTTAGGTAATTTTCCGTCACCCCAATTCATAAAAACACGAGATTAAACGGGCATTATTTTACCTAATTCTCCAATTTCCTCTCAAATACAAACTCTTTGTTTCTGTAAGTTCATCGAATTTAATCACTTTCCCTTCAACAAAACCAAGAAATCAAGTTTCCGAATCCAAGAACATTTAAGGATGCTTAAAGATTTGTGTTTCTCTTTCAAGATTTAAGGTTTAAGGTATGTGCGATGTTCATCCATGGGACCTTTTCACCCATGGAGTTCAAAAACCCATTTTTATTGTTAAATTATGAGTTTTTACATATTTATGATGATTTATCTCCATGAATTTCTTATTGATTTTGATTACAAGTTGTGATTACAAGTATTTTCGATGGAATAAGTTGTTAACATACTTGAATGATGGAAATTGTCATGATAAATCCCTAATTAGTATTGTAACTATGTTGTTTTCACATGTTTTAAACCATTTCATTTCTTAAATTCATGACTAGTGTTTGATGAAATGTCAAACAGTTGAATTTTGAACAATGATTCTCTTTCATGGTTTCAAAGCTTTCATGTATCTCTATTGTTGTTCCATTGAGTCCTAGAGAGTTATGAATATCCGTTACTTAGATATTTGCATTATTTCAGTATATTCAAACTAATTTTAGATATATCATTAGCATTATCAGTTCAATAAGCAATCATAATCATTTAATCTTAGATTAGTTCAGTAATCAATGTTAGTTCATAATGAGTAAGATTTAGCGCCGAGTGAATCTAGGAATGGGCGCTCACTTTCCAGTAGAGGGTGTGACCTTTAGTAGTGGTCCCTGTGTTATAGAAATACGTAGGCAACGTAGGTTAGAGATATCAACCTTTCAGTTGAGGGATTATAGAGTGTTTACCTGCTAGTTGGGGGTAACCCATATATCATTAGAGCACCTACCAGTTGAGGGTGAATCCTTAGTCCTTTGGGACACCAGTTAGTGGATCCACACCGTCATTGTTAGTACCCATGGTACGGTACTGACACCCTTCTAACTGGGATTACAGGTTGGACCCTAACTAGCTCATATTGGGGTATGTCAGTTAGATGATACCTCAAACAGTTTCAATTTAGTATTGAGTACAGAATTTAGTTTAGGTTGTTTGACCATAGCATACATTTTATTAGTTATTCGATTATCATATTTTAGTATTCAACTATATATACTATTTCAGAATTATGTTATATGCTTGGTCATGCGTTCTCTAATTTTACATCTTTCATGCAATTGTGCATCAGTTATATCATGTATTCATTTAGTATTTACTTCATGCGCATAAACCCATGCATTTCAGCCTAAGCTTATCTCACATACCAATAAATTCAAAGTACTAATTGCATACTCATTTTTTGCGCTATGACGCTTATATCATAGGTTCGGACGATCAGTTTCTTGACCGTCCTTAGACAATTCAACCTATTAGCAATAGTATTTGTGATGAGTCCTCATCTATCGAGGACATGGTTTCTTATTTTATTATTATCTCAGTAGTTCCGTATTTTATTTTAGTTAGACAGTGGAGTTAATTGGGTCCTATCCCATCAACTCTTTTTTAGTCAATTTAAAGGATTTCAGAAATTTCAGATAATTAGTTAGTTAGTTTATCAGTATTATCAGTCAAAATTTTAGTGTTGTCGCATATATTTTAAATTTGTGGATTCAGTTGTTGTATTTTCAGAATTTAAAACCTTATGGCATCTTCGTATTTTCGCATATGTCCTTTATTTATCAATATATTATATAGTGCTCACAGCAGGTACTAGATTATGGTTTAGCTTGTGGTCACTTGTTACTAGAAACACCATTGTTGCAACTAGGGGAAGTATTGGTTCATGAAAAAACTTAGTATCAGAGCCTAAGGTTTTAAAGTGTCCTAGGGAGTTTCAAGGCCTCATTGATTAGAGTATTGTGCATGGCTGTGGAGTGTGCTATACTTATGGACAAGAGGCTACATGATGTTTAAGGAAATTTTCCCTTCTTTCAGTATTCATTTTTATGCGAAAGAGCATGAGCTCTATTTAAACTCTCTTTCTAATTAACTTTTCTTTCCGTTTACAAAAAATGCCTCCCAGACAGAATAATGGAAGAAGAAATGGGAATCATCCCGCACCTTCACCTGTTTAGAAAGATCCCCTAAATGATCATGTCTCTCATGCAGAGTTCAGATTGCCTTCACTATTTTAGCTCACTCAGTGGTGGCTTAGAATAATTAGTAGCATGGTATTCCAGACAATCCAGTGGCTAATATAGCTGCAGTTAGGCATCTAGGATTTTGGACTTCACTTGAATGAATCTCCATAAGTTTTTAGGATCCAAGTGTGATGAGGATTCGCAGAAGTTCCTTGATATGATTCACAAGGTAACTGGCATTATGGGTGTTATATCTAGTAAAGGTGCAAGTCTGGTTGCTTATCAGTTGCAGGATGTAGCTCACACCTAGTTTAAGTAGTAAAAGGATGATAGGGGCATAGATACAAAGCCTGTAGAGTGGGAGGAGTTTGCCATAACCTTCTTAGATAGGTTCTTCCATTTGGATTTGAGGTAAGCCAAGGTCTAGGAGTTTATAAAGCTGAAGCATGGTAGTATGAGCATGAAGGAGTATTCACTTAAGTTTACTCTATTGGCCAGGTATGCTTCTAATGTGGTGTCTGACAATAGGTCTAGAATGAGTAAGTTTGTTTCAAGTATAGCTGATAGTGTGGTCAAGGAGTGCAGGATCACAATGTTTATTAAGGATATGGAGCTATTTAGGCTTTTGGTTCATTCTCAACAGATTAAGGAATAGAAGCTTAAGGAGAAAAAGAGAGAGAACAAGAGCACTAGAACAAATAGCTTTAATTTTTCTCTGTCGAAGTTAGAGGGTGGTAACTGTCCTTAATTCTATCAAAAGTTTTTAGCCCCATATTCTTATTCAGCCAGTGCACCAGTTCCAAAGCTTAGAAATAATGATCGGGATAAAGCTCTAGGCTCAAAGTCCTAGGGTAGTGTAAATAGTAGTCGTACTAACCCATTTTACCAGAAATGTGGTAGAAATCATCAGGGAGTGTATAGATCCAGCAGTGATATGTTTTTTGGATGTGGAAAGCCAGGCCACAAGGTCAGGGATTGACCAAAGAATGTTCAACAGGGTCAGCCCAACCGTCCTTTAATTCCATCCGTTCGCCTGACTCAGCAGGGCGCTAGTTCATATACCACCAGTGGTCGGCATCCGAATATATTGTATGCACTCCAGTCCTATCATGATTAGGGAAGATTTCTTGATGTGGTTATGGGTACATTACATATCTTCCATTTTTATGTTTTATGCTTCGTTAGATTTGGGGGCTTTATTTTCTTTTATGACCTCATATATCGCTGTTAATTTTGGTGTCAGTCCTGAAACATTAGTAAAGACTTTCTCAGTGCCTACTCTAGTGGGTAAATCTATCATATCTAGGCGGGCATACAAAAACTACTCAGTTACAGTATCCAAGAAAATCACTCCAGTAGACATTGTGGAGTTTGAGATAACTGATCTTGATGTCATTATCGGCATTAATTGGCTCCACTCATGCTATTATTTACTTTATTATAGAAATAAAGTTTTTTATTTTTTAAATGAACCAGACCTTTAATAAAGGGGTAGTACTTCAGTGCGTAGGGATCAACTTGTATTTTACCTTAGAGAGAGAAAAATAATATCCAAAGGGTGTGTTTACCATCTTATTTGAGTCAAAGACTCTAATTTTGAGACTCCCAATCTCAATTAAGTTTTAGCAGTGATGGAATATCCCAATGTGTTCCCTGAAGATCTTGTTGAAGCTCTTTCTGAAAGGGAAATCAACTTCGAAATAAAGCTTATTCTATATACCCAGAATATCTCTATTCCTCCCTATAGAATAGCTTTAGATGAGCTTTGGGATTTGAAAGAACAATTGAAAGATCTCTTAGATAAGGTATTCATCGGGCCCAATGTTTACCCATAGGGCACTTTAGTCCTTTTCGTGCATTATAAAGATGGTTCTCTTAAAATATGCATTGATTATCATTAATTAAACAAAGTCTCTATCAAGAATAATTATCCACTTCATATAATGGATGAATTGTTTGACCAGCTTCAGGGTGCCAGTTATTTCTCTAAGATAAACCTCAGATCCGGCTATCATCAGCTTAGAGTCAGAGAATGTGACATCCTAAAAATAGATTTTAGAACCCGGTATGGTCATTTTGAATTTCTAGTTATATGTTTTGGACTAACAAATGTTCCAACAACTTTCATGGACTTGATGAATGGAGTTTCAAGCAGTACTTGGACATGTTCTTCATAGTCTTCATTGATGACATCCTTGTCTATTCCTATAGCAAAAATGATCATGCAGACCATCTCAAAATTATATTACAGACTCTAAGAGCCCATCAGTTGTTCGCCAAATTTAGTAAGTGTGAGTTTTGTCTAAGATCAGTAGCTTTACTTGGCCATATTATTTTCGGTGATGTTATTAGAGTTGACCCTCAAAAGTCCAAAGTAGTAAGAAACTGGCCCAGACCCATCTCTCCATCAGATATCCTGAGTTTCTTAGGTCTGGCTGGCTATTATTGTTGGTTTGTTGAAAGGTTTTTGTCTATTACATCCCCCATGTCCAGATTGACTCAAAAGAAAGTCAAGTTTTAGTTGTTAGATTCTTGTGAAAAGTATTTTCCGGAGTTGAAGACTCGACTCACATCAACACCAGTTTGACTTTTCCAGATGGTTCAAATAGGTTTGTTGTTTGCTGTGATGCTTCCAAAGTTGGTCTTAGTTGTGTGTTGATGCAGAGAGGTAAGGTCATAGCCTATACCTCTAGATAGGTTAAACCCTATGAAAAGAATTATCCTACCCATGATCTTAAGTTTGCACCTGTTCTATTTTCCTTGAAAAAATAGAGGCACTCTCTTTATGGGGTTCATGTTGATGCGTTCACAGATCACAAAAGCCTGTAGTATGTATTTTCTTAGAAAGATTTAAATATTCGTCAGAGAAGTTGGTTGGAGTTGTTAAAATTTTATTATATAAGTGTGTTGTATCATTTGGGCAAGGCCAGTGTAGTGAAAGATACCCTTAGTAGACTATATATGAGTATTGTTGATCATGTTGAGGATGATATGAAGAAATTATTTAAGGAGGTTCAACAACTTGCTCGATTAGGTTTCTAGTAGGTTAATTCAACTGGGGGTAGTATATGGGTTAAGAATGGTTTGGAATCTTCTTTGGTTGCCATAGTGAAAGTAATGCAATATAGGGATTTTAGTCTAGTCAAGTTGAATGAATCAGTCAGAGATTAGAAGGTTAGGTTTTCTCCCAAGGGTGAGATAGTGTATTGCACTGTTAGGGTAGATTATGTATGGTGTGTGTTGATAGGTTGAGACAATAGATTTTAGTAGAAGCACATGGTGCACAATATTATATTCACTCAAAATCCACTAAGACGTATCATGATTTGCAAGAAATCTATTGGTGAAGTTGTATAAAGAGGGGTATTATAGAGTTTGTATCTAAGTATGGTCATTGTTAGTAGGTTAAGGTTGAGCACCAAAGGTGCAGTGGCACTATATAGGATTTCAACATCCCTACTTGGAAGTGGGAAGTGGTGAACTTGGATTTTTTGATAGGATTGCCTTGTTCGCCTCGTCAGCATGATTTGATATTGGTTATTATAGACAGAATGACCAAATTAGCCTATTTCTTGCCAGTTCATACTTTCTATTCGGCTGAGGATTATGCTAAGCTCTATCTTAGAGAGTTGGTTAGGTTGAATGGAGTTCCATTGTCTATCATTACCTCTCACTTTTTGAAAGCATTTCAGAAGGGTCTTGGTACCTAAGTTCACCTCAGTATAACTTTTTATCCTCTAATAAATAGTCAGGCAGAGAGGACTATTCAGACCTTAGAGGACATGTTGAAGGTGTGTGTTCTTAATTTCAAGAGTAGTTGGGATAATCACTTGCCTTTGATTGAGTTTCCCTACAATAATAGTTATTACTCCATTATTCAGATGGCTCTGTTTAAGGCTCTCTATGGGAGGAGATATAAATAATCTATTAGTCAGTTTGAGGTAGGTGAGACTGCATTGATAGGGCCTGATTTAGTATTTGATACGATGAAGAAGGTTCATTTAATTAGGGAGAAGCTAAAGACAGCCCAAAGTCATTAAAAATCCTATACAGATATGAGGAGAAGACAACTTGAATTTGAGGTTGTTGACTTAGTCTATTTGAAAATATCTCCCATGAAGGGAGTAAAGAGATTTGACAAGAAGGGGAAATCAGTCTCTGATATGTTGGCTCTTATAGGATCTTGATCTATTTTGGAAAGGTGGATTATGAGCTTGATTTGCCTACAGATTTGGCATCAGTGCATCCACTGTTCTATGTGTATTTGTTAAAGAAGCGTATTGGTGATCCAGCTGTAGTTGTTCCTTTAGAAAGAATAGATGTTCAGGATAGCCTTTCTTATGAAAAATCCTAGTTTAAATCATTAATCATCAAAATTCAACAACTAAGGAACAAAGAAGTTCCCTTGGTCAAATTTCTATGGAAGAATTAGTCTATTGAGGAAGCCACTTGGGAAGCAGAAGCAGATGTGTGAACCAAGTACCCTCATCTTTTCTCCACAAACTCTGACTCAGCTTAAGGTAACAATTTTCCTTAGATTATCTCTTTTCCATTCTCAGTTCCAGATATATAATCATTCTCATGTCATTGCATGCATTCACGAATCAGTTCAGTCATACATCATGTTTCAGACTTAGTCATGTAATCATGTTTTCAGTTATGCATATTCATTATGTAATTTTAGGTCATTAGTGTTCTTAGCTTAATCAGTCTCATTCGAGGTCAAATGTTCCCAATAGGGAAATATTGTATTTCCCTATACTTTTCATAACTCAATTCAGCTCATAGTTCATGCAAAAGAGTCTTAAAGCCTAAAAATTCAACGAAGTGTTGGGAACTTAGTCTTATTTTTTGTCCTATTAACTTTAAGGATATTAAAATAGGCCTTTTTGACCCCAAGACATAAGTTTTTGAGTTAATTCATATTCAGGGGTGTAAGGAACATGTCTTGAGGATGATTCAAAATTTTCAGACGAGAATTGATACATGTTTTGATTTTGATTCCAGAACCTCACTGCGATAGTGGCACGTCAAGTTGGGTATAAGGATGAGCACATTACCACATCGCGGTGCCCCTCTAAATATCATTCTAGTTACGAATTTAATCTTTTGAGAGGCCGTTAGGTCCTTTCCCATTGCCCCAATTTCCTCTTCAATACAAACCCTCTCTTTTCTCAAGTTCATCAAATTCAATCACCCCCCTTCAAGAAAACCAAGAAATCATATTCCCAAATCCATGAACATTTAAGGAAGCTTAATGATTTGTGTTTCTCTTTCAAGATTTAAGGTTTAAGGTATGTGTGTTGTTAATCCATGGGCTCTTTTCACCCATGGAGTCCAAGAACCAATTTTTATTATTAAATTATGAGTTTTTACATGTTTATGATAATTTATCTCCAAGAAGTTATTACTAATTTTGATTACAAGTTGTAATTGCAAGTGTTTTCGATGGAATAAGCCCTTTATGCGTTTGAATGATGGAAATTGTCATGTTAAATCCTTTATTCATGCTTCTAGTATTGTAACTATGTTATTTTCACATGTTTTAAACCATTCCATTGCTTAAATTCATGACTCTCATATGATTGATGAAATGGCAAAGTGTTGAATTTTTAACAATGATTCCCTTTTATGGTTTCAAACCTTTCACACATCTTAATTGTTGTTCTATTGAGTCCTGGAAGGTTATGAACACCTGTTACATAGCCTTTTAAATTATTTTCATAAATTCTAAATGATTTTAGATATATTATGAGCATTATCAGTTCTGTTAGCTATCATAATCAGTTAAACTTAGATTAATTCAGTAATCAGTTTTAGTTCAGTTGGGAGTAGGATTTAGCATAGAGTGAACCTAGGGATGAGGGCTCACCTGTCAATAGAGGGTGTTACCTTTACTAACGGTCTCTGTGTTCTAGAATGACGTAGCTGACGTTGGTTAGAAATATCGACCTACTAGTTGAGGGTTGATAGGGTGTTTACCTACCATTTAAGGGTAACCTGTATATTGTTGAGCACCTGCCAGCTGAGGGTGACTCATTAGTCCTTCGGGACACAAGTTAGTAGATCCACTCTGCCATTGTTAGTACTCATGGCATGATACTGACACCTTCCCAATTGGAGTCACAGGTTAGACCCCAACTAGCTCATATTGAGGTATGTCAGTTAGATGATACCTACCTAGTCTCAGTTCAGTATTTAGTACAGAATTTAGTTCAAGTTTACTGGACCATAACATACTGTTTATCAGCTATTCAGTTACTAAATTTCATGATTTCAGTTTATAGACTATTTTAGAATCATGTTATATGCTAGGTCATGCATTCTCAGATTTTACAGCTTTTATGAAATTGTACATTAGTTATATCATGTTATTCATTCAGTGTTTAATTTATTCATATAAACCTATGCATTTCAACCTAACCTCATCTAATATACAAGGGCATTCAAAGTAATGATCACATACTCATTTCTTCCGCTATGATGTCTTATATCATAGGTTTGAATGCTTAGTTTTCTAACCGTTCTTATACAATCAAGCCTATCAACAGGAGTAATTATGGAGAGTCCTTGTCTATCGAGGACATGGCTGTTTATTTCAATATTATCTTAGTAGTTCTGTATTTTGTTTCAGTTAGACAGTGGAGTTAGTTTGGTCCTGTACCGTCAACTCTCTTTTCAGTTAGTTTAGAGGCTCTTGGACATTTCATATAGTCAATTAGTTTATTAGTATTATCTGTCAAACTTTAAGTATTGTCGCATATATTTTAGATTTATAGATTCAGTTGTAGTATTTTAAGTATTTAAAACCTTAGGGCATCTTAGTATTCTGTATGTGTCCTTTATTTATTAGTATATTATTCATTGCTCATAGCGGGTAAAATCTCATGGTTTAGCTTGTGGTCACTTATGATCATAAGCACCATTGTCGCGACTAGGGGGTAGCCTCCGATTGTGGCACTATCTAACTGACTATCTGAGTGTTTGAAATCTTCTAAACTGACTGAGAAGTTGATGGGATAGGCCCCCAACTTATTTCGACTCACTGAAATAAGAAATACTGAGATAACTGAATAGCCATAACATGTCCCAGATGGATAAGGACTCACCACTACTGCTGTCAGATTACACTGAGTTATCTAACCATAGTTGGGAAAATTAGCATCTGAACCTATGATATAAAACATCACAGAACAAATGTAATACCCCACACTTTTCATAACTCAATTTAGCCCTTAGTACATCAAGGATAAGCTTCTAAAAGGAATGAACTTTGATTCATATTGAATTAGCTTTCCATCAATGCCAATTTCTCCAAATTCTGATACTCGGTTGAGAAGATATGACATAATTAGTAAAAGAGTGTGCCATTTAGACAAGTACTGCATCGCGGTGAAGACTAAAATGGCAATCGTCACTTTTCAGTGGACCTCTACGATAAGAACGCATTGTGTTGTTGTCTAATTTCCCAATTGTCAAATTCCAGTGGCTCATTGCAATGGTGGCGTGTCACGGTGATGCCCAAAATGGCATTTTAATAGTTCACCACGATAGCTATGCATATCGGTGATGCCCAAAATGGTGTGGGCGTGGCAAGAAAAACTTAGATTTTCATTTTTTTCAGTTTTGATTAAATTTTAAAGAGGGCATTTTTGTCAATTCCCAAGCCCCCAATTAGTCCAAAACAAAGAATTAAGCCTATTCTTGAGCACTTTAGGCATATTTTCATCCATTCTGTCTAAAAGAAAACCCTAGAGCTCAAATCTTACTCTCCAAGAAATCAATTTCCTCTACTGATTTTCTAAGAAAACTCAAAATTGAGGATTCCCAATTCAAGATAACAAAGAATTCATCTTCAAAAACCCAAATAGAGATTCAATTTCAAGCTTCATTAGAAATTTCATCAATTAACGTATGTGGGGTTTATGAACAGGGATCCTCTTTCATCCTTGTTTCCAAAACTAACTTTTTATTTTAAATTTATATGATTTTGAATGATTTTACATGAGTTTTATACTAGAATTTATATGCATTATTGCTATATGCAAGATTATGAGTTTTTGAGAGATTTTGAAATTGAACTGCATATCTATTTTCATATTTTCATGACTATTGCAGTAAATTCTAGATTTTGAGCTTATTTATCATTGATTACATTATCAAGCATGGACATTATGATGTTTTAGCATGAATATGAAGCATAGGTTTTTAAGCCCAAAATTTTATGTTGATATTTCATGGAAGATGACGCTTTAAGTATCCTATGTTCAGATTATTTATAGACTTTCAATAAAGATTTGATCTTTCAATCCTCATATAAGATTTAGAATCCATTTTACATATTTATTACACATTACAGTTTGACTCAGAAATTATATAGTTGGTTTTCGAAATACACCATTATACTAGTTTTAAAGTGGATTTCTAACATAATGAGCATACATATTTAAATGGAGTAATATTTGGTACCGAGCAGGGAGTATGGGATTAGAGCGCCCTATCTTCCCCAGAACTACATAGCCAACATAGGTACAAAATATCAGATTATTCCCATTTCTATATGAATGACAGTTATAGATGTGATCACTTAGCTCGGTTTATGCTCCTTCGCAAGAGTATGATACCTCTCCCCATTGTGAGGCTTTCCCCTTAGAGGAACAAGACATTGGACTCTATGTTAGCTCACATGATTTATGTTGGTTAGAAGAACCTTCCAAATAGTAAAGTCTTTCAAAATAATTTTAAAGTATTTCCCTAATAGTAAAGAAAAGCTTTTAGAAAACTAAGTGTAAAGGCTCACAACTTTATTCAGAATATGCTTTACAGAAAGTACTAGCTATAAACTTCAATATTCAGATTTCAGATATGAAAGTGAGACCTTTCTACACTTAGACAGTATGATTTATAGACAAAATACAAGTACAGTTTTTTTGAACTAAATATTATGGCTCACTAGATTTATAAAGTATGATTTACTACTCATGATTATGATTCTCAGCTTTTAGATATTCCAGTTTATGTGAGTCATTTACATTTAGTATGCATTGTTTTACAAGATGATTGATATTATTTTTTACTTATGCATTCACCCCCATATTCTCTGTACATTCCAAAATACTGATCTACATATACGTCTATGTGCTACATTATCTCATAATGTAAGTTCAGGTGCTCAGTTCTAGCAGTGCTATTGATTTTCGAGCATCTCCATCTACATTTGACAGTTTGTTAGTCCTCATAGTTTGAGGACTTAGTCTTTCAATTTTTAGCATTTCAAGTTTAAATAATTCAATATTCTTTACAGATAGTTCAAGTCAGCTAGGGGTTTTTCCCAATGACTCTCTAGTTATAGTAGCAGAGGCTTGTCAGACTACTAGATATGATTCAGATTAGTCAGGTTTGATTATTCAGACTCTTGAGTCTATTATTTTAGATACTATGATTCAGATATTTCCAGTTAGTTCAGACAAATTTCCACATTTAGCATGATTTTATATCTATATTTCCTTTATTATGACATTCAGACTTAGTACAAGGTAGATAGGGTTAGCTTAAGGCTACTCATAGTCTTGAGCACTGTGTGATATCTCGAGATCATATTTTGGGATGTGAAAAAATTTATATCAGATCCAAAGGATTTTAAGAGTCCTAGGGTATCAAACAAGCCTTGTTATGTAGAGTCTTTATCATGGGTGAAAAGTGCGCCACATTTATGAGCAAGAGGCTGTGAGATATTCTTAGGAAATTATCTCTTTCTTTCATAATCTATCGTGCTTACAGTATCGTATCTCTATCTACTTTCAAATCATGCTTTTACATGATAGTTAAATATGCCTCCTAGTTAGCGAATGCTTGCAGAAATTATAACCGGCCACCCTAGCCTGCTTATTCTATAAATGAAAATATATCCGATGCTGAGTTTTGAGCTGCCTTTTAGGTATCAGCCTAGATAGTGACTGCCAATGTTCAGGGCAACCATTAGGCTACAGTACCACTTTAGTAAAATGGGGATTTAGTAGTAGCAAGAATCAGAGACTTCTTGAGAATGAATCCGCCAGAGTTCTTCAGGTAGAAAGCAGGTAAGGACCCACAACTTTATTTAGATAAGGTGAAGAAGATCACCCAGATTATGTACATTTTGAAAGAGGAGAGTGTAGATTTAGCATCCTATAGATTAAAGGATGCAGCGTATGATTGGGTAGTTATGTGGAAGAATAGTAGAGGTATGAATGCAGCTCCTATGAGTAGGCAAGTATTTTAGAATGTGTTTCTAGATAGGTTCTTTCTACATGAAATAAGAGAAGCTAAGGTAGAGAAGTTTGTGAATTTGAGGTAGGGCTCAATGATAGTGAAGGAGCACTACCTTAAGTTCAACCAGTTGTCTAAGTATGCCCCTGATATGATGGCTGACACTAGGGCAAGTTTGAGTAAGTTTGTTACTGGAGTATCTAGTTTAGTAGATAAGGAGTGTAGGACTGCCATGCTTGTTGGTGAGATGGATCTTACTAGAATGATGATTCATACTCAACAGATTGAGGAAAAGAAGTTGATGGGAAGAGAGGGGGAATAAGAAGGATAAAACTAGGCAGTTTGAGTATGGCCAGGCTAGGTCCCAAGGAGGAAATCATTCATAGTTACAGATCGTTCATCTATGCCAGCTCCATCTTTAGCAAATGCTCTCGCTCCTAGAGCTAGGAAGGAGCAGTGGTGCAATACCCTGTAAATTTTCCTAGTCGTTAGATCTTCCAAAGCATGCAAAGAAAGGCTTAACATTTAAAAATTTGTCTTAAGTATTGAAACTTTTTCATTTCCATAAGCCTTTCAAACTTTGATGAATTATTTCATGACCTTCCCGACCTTCGTTTTTAGATTTTCAA
This sequence comes from Capsicum annuum, assembly GCF_002878395.1. NCBI lineage: Eukaryota > Viridiplantae > Streptophyta > Magnoliopsida > Solanales > Solanaceae > Capsicum > Capsicum annuum. Next base: position 55,916 of record NW_025887455.1, read on the forward strand.
GTTGTGCTGCGTTGGGGAAAGGTCGTAGTACATCTCGGGTAAGTTTCAAAATTTTCAAAGTAGTGTAAGGACATATTTGGATTTCAGAAATAGTAGTTCAGGGTGATCTCAAGGCGTCACCCAGCTTTCAGCATTGCAAACACCAAGGCGTCGCCCTGGTTTTAGCATCGCTACAGTAAGGCGCCGCCCTGGTTATAGCAGTACTTTTGACAAGGCGTCGCCCTGCCTATAGTCTTGGGCCAAAAATCAGCTTTTAGCTCCGTGTTTCCAAGGGCAAAATTGTAACCTTCCAACCCTTATATATACCCTTTAACATGAGATTCCTCATATTTTCACCCAAATATTATTAGTTTCTCTCAAAATTATTTAAGAACAAGAGCTAGGGTTCATAGTTCAAGACCCAAATCATCAAAGTTCCTCCGTGAATCTTTCAAGAATCATGTTACAAGGTATGCAAATGTTCATTCTTGGGTCCCTTCCGCCCAAGAAGTTCAAGAATCCTTTTTGTAAATTCATGATTTTAGATTTATGAGTTTTTCATGATTTATATAAATTGATATTGAAGTTCATGTGATTGTTGAATTTTAAATCATGATATGATTATAAAGTTGCAAACTTTGACCCGATTATGTTGTAATTATGTGATATTCATGGTAAATCCCCCTTCAAGTCATATGTTGATTGATTGTTCATAAGAATTAGGTGTAGAAATTGTGATATGACCAAAGCATGCTTCCCATGTGTTTGATAAAATGCTTGTGTGAAGGAAATTGGGTCAATATATCATGTTGACTTGAAACCCCCAAATCTAGTATAAGACATGCACACCAAGTATTTGTTGAAAAACCATAGTGAATGAATTATAGTATGTTGTGTACTTTCCTATCCCTGTGCATTCCTTGTTGAATGAATTGTTATATGTTAGCATGAAATTCCTAATTTTGTACACTTGAATGTATGCTATATGTTTAATGAAAGACCTTGTGGGATGAGTTATGAAGTATTGGCATGCATTCCCTATGTAAATATATTTTAGTATTTCCAAGTGCTTGAAGAGATGTCTTTTTGAGTGTATGGTGAATCTATTGCCATGATGTTGATGATTGGTCATGAATTCTCAAGGTCATGTTTTGTCAGTTTCCTTCTATCGAGTCCTGGAGGTACTTGTACCCGAAAAATATAGCTATGTGCCTAGAGCCGAGTCAGTCTTAATATAATTTCAGTCGTGCTATGATCAGTAGAACTCAGTTAGTTACAAAATTTAGAACTCTCAGACAGTTATAGAACTTAAGAAATCTCAGTAATATAAGTATCGTTAGTATTCCAGCTTTAGTTTAGTACTCAGCTCAGATCTCAGTAGCATTCAAGAAATCAATTCAGAATTTAGTATCATTCAGTCAGATAATAGATTCAGTAGTATTTCGTCAGATAACGGAACCAAGTGAACTTAGTCAGCTTAGATAAGTGAAATAATCAGTAATAGATTCAGCTCAGTCTAAGTACAGTTCTAAGAATCAAGTCAGTGTCTTTCAGTTGGGTGTAGGATTCAACACCGAGCAAGGGAAGGGATGGAAACTTCCCTATTATTTAGGAAGAGTCATTAGTAGCAATCCCTATACCTCCAAAACTATGTAGCTAGTGCAGGATGAGGAGTCACCTATCATATTAAGCTTGAATACCTCCTCGGAGTCATGCATCATGTTAGGCTTGGCTCCCACCAGGTGTCACCCGTCATATTAGGCTTGGCATCCTGGGTTTAGATAGCAGTGTATTTAACCATGGAATGGTACTGACACCCTTCCAACTGGGGTTACAGGTTGGACCCTAAAGAAGCTAGAAGGGGCATGTCGGTTAGATGAATACTTCCCATAGTCTCAGTTTTAGATCTAGTCTTAGTAATAGAATTCAGTTGAGGAGTCACCCATTATATTAGGCTTGAATACCTCTAAGAGATCACCCATTATATAGGCTTGATCCCAAATTCAGACAATTATATTCATTACCAGTAAACTCAGAGGTCACCCATTATATAGGCTTGATCTCAGATTTAGTTTATCAAGTACCAGGTATCATTATCAGTAAACTCAGAGATCACCCATTATATAGGATTGATCTTAAATTCAGACAATAATATTCATTACAAGTAAATTCAGAGGTCACCCATTATATAGGCTTGATCTCAGATAAACTAAATCAGTGTCAGCATCAGCAAGATTAGACATCAATCTCAATAGAGACAGTTATTTAGTCTCTCTGTATTAGTAAACTTACATATCAGTACTAGAAGATTCAGTCATCTATAAGTCAGTATTCAGAGACCAGTATTCAGAACTTAGTATTTAGTGTTACTGCGATTCTAGTTTTGGTTTGTGCATTCATGCATGCATTCTCATTCAGTACTCTCATGTTATTCAGTTAAGTTATGTTCATGCATAAGCCCTTGTATTTATCCTTGCCTTATCTTCATAATCAGTACATTTTCATGCTGATGCATTTGCGCTATGGTGTTTTATTTGACGCCATAGGTTTAGAAGAACGAGCCGCAGAGCACCCTTAGGAGTCCAGATCTAGTCGGCAGCAGTAGATGTAGCAGCGAGTCCTCTTTATTTGAGGATGATCCTTATTTATACTATTTCATTAGATTTATTTTATTTTCAATAGATGGAGTTAGTTGGGGACATGTCCTATCAACTCCACAGTTCAGACAGTTAGAGGCTTTTCAAATAGAAGTATCAGTATTTAGTTTTTAGTTTTGAGTATTTCTAGATGTTTTGAACCTTATGGCAAGTTCTCATAAGATTTCCGCATTTATTACATTATATTATGCAGTATACAGGTATAAATATTAGTCATAAGTTAGCTTGTGGCCGTTTGTGATCATGAGCACCGTGTAGCATTCCGTTTCAGAAAATTGGGGCATTACAAACTTGGTATCAGAGCCTAAGGTTAAATAGTGTTCTAGGAAGTCTGAAAAGATGCATCTAGTAGAGTCTTATGCATGGGTGTGTTGCATGCCATATTTATGTATAGAAGGCTATAAGATGTTTTAGGAATATTTCCCTTCTTTCAGTATTCATGTCATGCCAGAGAGCAAGAGCTCAAGTTGGACCCTCAGTCTAATATTCTTCCTCCTTTCATTTACAGAACATGTCTTCTAGAGGATCTCGAGAGAGAAGTAATGAAAATCAGCCAGCTCCTAAGCCTGTGCAGGCAGATCCCTTAGACGAACATGTCTCTCATGCATATTTTAGAGTTGCCTTCACTGCCTTAGCCCTATTCAGTAGTTTCTCAGAATAGTTTGCAGAACGTTGTCCTAGCTAGACTTTTGACTTGCACTCAGTAGAATAAGGGAAGAGAGAGTAGAATGAGTTAGAGGGCTAGAACACATAATTCTATGCCAAGACCAAGGGGTAGTGACTGCTTCCAGTCCTATCAACTGAAGACTGAGCATTACTCCAAAACTTTTTCTTCAATCACTTGTTACCCTAATTATTACTGCCTTGGTATTGGCTGTTGGTTTGGTCTGTGGACCTGGCCCTCTTGTCCTGCCTATCTTTATCCCTTTCCTCTTCCAACCTTTTTTTTTCTCCTCAACATGTTGCATATAAACTAACAACCTAGAGAAATCCATATCTCTATTCAACATCGCTCCCTTGCATTCCAGCACCAGATCATCAAGAGACCGGATGCAAACTTCCTCATGTGAGCTTTCATGTTACCTGATAATTTTGGAGCATACCTGGACAACTGATTGAACTTCAAGGTATACACCTTAACACTCATTTTTCCTTTCTTCAATTTCATAAATTGCTCATCCTTTGATTCCCTTAATTCCTGGGGAAGGAAATGGTCTAGGAAAGCTTCTACAAACTAAGCCCATAAAGAATGCTGATTTTGATGATTGGTCATGAGTTCTCGAGGTCATGTCTTTTCAGTTTTCTTCTATCAAGTCCTGGGGGTACTTGTACCCAAAAAATATAGTTGTGTGCCTAGAGCCAAGTCAGTCTCAAGATAATTTCAGTCGTGCGATGATCAGTAGAACTCAGTCAGTTATAGAATTTAGAACTCTCAGAAAGTTATAGAACTTAAGAAATCTTAGTAATCTAAGTATCATTAGCATTCCACCTTCAGTTTAGTACTCATCTCAGATGTCAATAGAATTCAAGAAATCAATTCAGAGTTTAGTATCATTCTGTCAGATAATAGATTCAGTAGTATTCCATCAGATAACAGAACCAAGTGAACTCAGTCAGCTCAGACAAGTAAGATAATTAGTAATAGATTTAGCTCAGTCTAAGTACAGTTCTAAGAATCAAGTCAATGTCTTTCAGTTGGGAGTAGGATTCAGCATCGAGAGAGGGAAGATATGGAGACTTCCCCATTATTTAGGCAGAGTCATTAGTAGCAATCTCTATATCTCTAGAACTATGTATCCAGTGCAGGATGAGGAGTTACCCATCATATTAGGCTTGACTACCTCCCCAGAGTCACCCGTCATATTAGGCTTGGCTCCCACCAGGTGTCACCCGTTATATTAGGCATGGCATCCTAGGTTCAGATAGCAATGTCTTTACCCGTGGCACAGTACTGACACCCTTCCAACTGAGGTTACAGGTTGGACCCCAAAGATGCTAGAAGGGGCATGTCGGTTAGATGAATACTTCCCACAGTCTTAGTTTTAGATCTAGTCTTAGTAATAAAATTCAGTTAAGGAGTCACTCGTTATATTAGGCTTGACAACCTCTAAGATATCACCCACTATATAGGCTTGATCTCATATTTAGACAATTATATTCATTACCAATAAACACATATGTCACCCGTTATATAGGCTTGATCTCAGATTCAGTTTATCAAGTATCAGATATCATTATCAATAAACTCAGAGGTAACCCATTATATAGGCTTGATCTCAAATTCAGACGATTATATTCATTACCAGTAAATTCAGAGGTCACCCGTTATATAGGCTTGATCTCAAATATAGTAAATCAGTATCAGCATCAATAAGATTAGATATTAATCTCAGTAGACTCAGTTATTCAGTCTCTCAATATTAGTAAACTCAGATATCAGTACTTGCAGATTTAGTCATCAGTAAGTTAGTATTCAGAGACTAGTATTCAAAACTCAGTATTCAGTGTTACTGCGATTCCAGTTTTGGTTTGTGCATTTATGCATGCATTCTCATTCAGTATTCTTATGTTATTTAGTTAAGTTATGTTCATGCATATGCCCTTGCATTTAGCCTTTCCTCATCTTCATACTCAGTACATTTCTGTACTGATGCATTTGTGCTATGGTGTTTTATTTGAAGCCATAGGTTCAGAAGCACGAGCCCTAAAGCACCCTTAGCAGTCCAGATCTAGTCAGTAGCAGTAGACATAGCAGTGAGTTCTCTTTATTCGAGGATGATCCTTAGTTTTACTATTTCATTAGATTCAATTTATTTTTAGTAGACGGAGTTAGTTGGGGACATGTCCCATCAACTCCACAATTTAGACAGTTAGAGGCTTTTCAGACAGGTGTATCAGTATTTAATTTTTAGTTTTGAGTATTTTTAGACATTTTGAACCTTATGGCAAGTTTTCGCCAGCTTTTCGCATTTATTACATTATATTATGTAGTGTACAGGTAAAGATATCAATCATGGGTTAGCTTGTGTTCCCTTAGGATCATAAGCACCGTGTAGAATTCCGGTTCAGAAAATCGGGGCGTTACAAGTAGGGTAAGTCCTCTATGCCCAGATCTCAAAATAGTGTGAGTGGAAGATCTAGTTATCCTCCGTGTGTTAATTGTGGTAAGAATCATCCTGGTGAGTGTATGTTAGGACAGAAAGGTTGTTATGGTTTTGGTAAGTTAGATCATGGAATTAGAGAGTTTCCATATGCTAAGCAGGGAAACAGATGTGTTTGTCCCCAGACTCAGGCTAATAGCGCACCAGCTCTTCAGGGTCGCCCAGTCCCTCTCCAGGACACATCATCCAATATTAGTGGTGGTCAGCACCACAACCAATTTTATTCTTTACCATTGATAGAGGAATCAACCCACAATACAGAAACAAGAATAAAACATAAGACTAGGCCGAGAACAACAAGACACCAACTCTCAGCCACAAGTCATAAATCTGGAATACAACAAGAAAGACAAGGTAACAAGGTATTTTTCACACTAAAATAGAAAATAACAAGATGAACACGAGATGAGAAGAACAATAAAAACAAAAATACATGATTTTACTAGAACAAGAACACAAACACGATTACAAGAAATGTAAAGATAGGTAGTGAGATATAACCTCTTAAAAGAACTAAGAACCTAGGTGTATCATAAACACTAAAACCCTTAACTATTCTAAAAGAAACACCAATACTCTTACAATGACACAAGAGGATTTTTACCACTCAAGCACAAAGGTTTCTAACAATGTTTTGCAGTACTAGTGATTCCACACTAACATCACCCTCATTTCGGTTATGGTGTCTTTTCCAAGCCCTACAACTAAGGTGTTACACTCTCCATAAGAGAATATAGGTGTTACAAGTTATGTCTTACAAAATCACTCAACAACTAAAGAATTAAAAGACCTAAACTAGTCTATTTATAGACTTATTACAAACATAAGTGAAATGTCCCATAAGCCCTTAATGAAGGGAATACAAAAGGCGCCTATGGAATGTATGTAGGGAAATATTTGGTGTGTCCAAATCCCTCTTCACACTTCAACTTCTACATTCCCTCATCTTGATTCCATGCATGCTTACGTACATCCATCTTCGTGCCCGTATCATCCTTTCCATCTTGAGAGGAATTTGACCTCAAATTTACGACTTCTTCTTTTAAATTATGGATGTCACATGCATCATTATATGGTCAAAAATCTTTACCACTAACTTAATTTTTCACCTCGACTTTGTCTCCATTTATAGATTATCCCTCAATCTCATCCGCCTCAATTCCCATACCTTCACTTGGTGGCGGGTTCCTTGTTGATCCCTACATCTTCCTTTAAACTCATCTTCCATCATATAAACATCATCAAAGATACATATTCTTTATGTACCTTTCTACCATATACCTATACGTGGATGTCTCAGCTTTAGGAAAGTGGAGCTTCAGTTGAGAGGATTGATTTGGTAAAGTGGTGCTTTGGTTGTAGAGCATGGATTGGAGAGTTCGGTTTTGGAGCTTGGATAGGAGAGTTTGGTTTTGGTGGAAGTATTTTTCTTCCAAGTCCTTCTTGTTGTACTTGGTCAATTTGTGGGGGAGGCGGCCTACTTATGTCTCAGTTTTTAGGGTAATTGCAAACTTGGATTATGACATTTGGTCTTGGAGAATTGATTATTGGATGAAAAGTTTAAGGAGTAGAAACATGAGAGTTCCATCGACTCTCCATTCGATCCAACCTCTCAAGTATAGTATAAATATCTGAGCTTAACTTTCAAGGACCGCATTTGCCATAGCCATGCCTCGGGAAATAGCATCAAGGTAGGCCAAAATGGATTCCATTATGACCAAGAAGTTATCTACAAAACAAAAAATACGTTAGGTGTACAAGGGGTGATGTGGCCGCCTTTGATTGGTTGTGGATAGTGATGTGGAAGCATTGGAATGGTTGTGGAATTTGAAAAATTTAGTATTTTTCCAACTTGTGGAAGAGAAAAATTGGTTTAGGAAGGAATACAACAAGTTTTTGGAGCCTCTTTTCACATTAAAAAGGGTTGAATTGTGTTGCACATTTTGGGCAAGAAACCTTTTTTAAGGGTTGGTGGCCCTTTCCTCTTTTGTCAACCTTGGAAAGAGTTCTTTCTCTCTTTTGGCAACAAGCCTTTTTGAAAGCTCCTTTTGTCCTTTACTTATTTGGTATAGCTTTGGGACTAGTTTTAAGACAAACAAGAGACCTCACTCTTTCCACTTAGTCTTAAGATAAAATCACTAGTATTGAAAGTTTTCTTTCTACAAGACCTGAAGATGGTTCAAGAACATCAAGAACCTTCAATAGAGATTTGATGACCAAGGTTCAAATTATTTCTCCCAACAACAACAACTTCTCTTCAAACACAAATCCACAACAACAATACCAAAAAAACATCTTTAAACTTTGGATTTCACATTAACAACATACCAAAAACGTCCAATTTTTGGATCCACAAAACCAACACCAACAATACTTTGGCCAAACCTTGAACCCGCACAACACAACACAACACAACACAAGAAGGAGTTCAACTTAGATATTTACTCTATTATTGTTAGGGAAGAACAAACCAACACTAAAGACATTCAAGAATCATGGAATACTCCTAGATCTAGTACTTAAAGAAAAGTCTTGGCCAACAGAACAATAAGAACAACTACTTTCTCGGCCAAGAAAACCAAACTCAAGAACACAACTCTTTTTTTTTTCAAGTGAGCTAGCCCAAGATTGATTTAGTTGGAACAAAATTAATGATGTCTCTAGTACTAAATGATAGCAGAATCAACCCACAAAATGGAAACAAGACACAAACACAACACTAGGCCTAGAACAACAAGACACCAACTCTCGGCCACAAGTTTAAAATTGAGAATACAACAAGAAAAACAAAGAAACAAGGTGTTTTTCACATAAAAAAAGCAAAAAAAAGATGAACACTAGATGAGTAGAACAACAATAACAACAATACACAGTTTTACTAGAACAAGAACACAAACTTGATTACAAGAAATGTAAAGATAGGTAGTGAGACATCAACTCTTACAAGAACTAAGAACCTAAGTGTATCTTAAAAACTAAGACCCTTAACTATTTTAAAATATACACCAACACTCTTACCATGACACAAGATGGAATTAACCACTCAAGCACCAAGGTTTCTAACAGTGTTTTACAAAACTACAGATTTCACACTAGTATCACCCTTATTTCGATTTTGGTGGCTTTTCCAAGCCCTAAAACTAAGGTGTTACACTATACATGAAAGAAGAAAGGTGTTACAAGTTATGTATTACAATATCATTCAAAAACTAAAGAACTAAATACCTAAAATAGACTATTTATAGACTTATCACAAACATAAGTGAAATACCCCAAAAGCCCTTAATGAAGGGAAGACAAAAGACACCTATGGAGTGTATGTAAGGGAGGATTTGATGTTTCTAAATACCTCTTCATACTTTAACTTGTACACTCTCTCGACTTAATTACATGCATACTCACATACGTCTATCTTCACGATCATGCCCATTTCAACCATTCTCTCAGGAGCATGAGGATTCACCATATATTATTATTGGGAAGCTTTGTGTCTTTCATCTTAATGTCTATGTGTTACGATTTGAGTTTTTACTATTTTATCCCACTAGTTGCAACAAATTTTAAAATAGGTCCTAAAAAGATCCCTGGGCCCTTCTTGGTATCTACCTAGTAGGTGAGTTAGTTCTTGCTAAACAAATCTATAAAAAGTGTCTTATCACTGTTCTTCATAAAATCATATTAGCAGATTTAATAGAGATAGATATGGTTGACTTTGACCTTATTCTTGGTATAGATTAACTTCATTCCAGTTATGCATTCATAGATTATCACACTCGAGTGGTGAAGTTTCAGTTTCCTGATGAGCCAGCCTTTGAGTGGGAAGGAATTTTAGTGTTTCCCAAAAGTCATTTCATATCCTACCTTAAATCTAGAAGATTGATTTGCAAAGGGTGTATCTATCATCTATTTTGAGTCAAAGACACTGAGTCTGAGACTCCAACAGTTCAGTCAGTTAGAGTAGTCAATGAGTTTCCTGAATTCTTTCTCAAAGATTTGCCAGTGTGCCTCCTAATATGGATATAGAATTTGGGATTAACCTTCTTATAGATACTTAGCCTATATTTATCCCTCTATATAGTATGTCTCCATACAAGCTTAAGGAGTTGAAATAGAAACTCAAATATCTCTTAGATAAAGGTTTCATAAGGTTTAGTATTTCTCCATAGGGTTCTCCCGTCCTATTCGTGCAAAAGAAAGATGGTTCTTTGTGAATGTGCATTAACTATTGCCAGCTGAATAAAGTTACAGTAAAAGACAAATATCTTCTTCCTATAATTGATGATTTATTTGATCAACATCAAGGTGCAAGTTATTTCTCAAAGATAGACCTTAGATTCAGCTATCATCAGCTTAGAGTAAGGGAATTTGATATTCTAAAGGCAGCTTTCAAAACCCATTATGGTTATTTTGAGTTTTTAGTCATGTAATTTAGGATAAGAAATTCCTTAGAAGCTTTCATGCACATGATGAATAGAGTGTTCAAACAATTTTTGGACATGTTTGTCATAGTCTCTATAGATGCTATCTTTGTCTATTTCTGTAGTGAGGATAATATGTAGACCATCTTAGAATTATGTTACAAACTATTAGAGATCACCAGTTCTTTGCAAAGTTTAGCAAGTGTGAATTTTGGCTAAGATCAATAACTTTCCTTGGTCATATTATTTCTAGTGAAGGTATTAGAGTTGATCCCTAAAAGACAAAAAGAATAAGAAAATGCCTAGACCTGTTTCTCTATCCGACATTAGAAGTTTCTTGGGTTTAGATGGATATTACAGATATTTTGTAGAGGTTTTTTCTTTTATTGCATCCTCTATGTCTAGATTAACCCAAAATAAATTTAACTTTTAGTGGTCAAATTCTTGAGAAAAGAGTTTTTAGGAGTTAAAGACTCGACTTACTTCAGCCTCAATTTTAGCTTTACCTGATGGTACAGATGGATTCGTTCTGTATTTTGATGTCTCTAGAGTTGGTTTAGGTTGTGTTTTGATGCAGAGAGGTAAGGTCATAGCCTATGCCTATAGACAAGTTAAGCCTCATGAAAAGAAATACCCTACCCATGATCTTGAATAGCTGCTATTATGTTTGCTTTGAAAATTTGGAGGCACTATCTTTATGGGGTACATGTTGATGTGTTTACGGACCACAAAAGCTTGCAGTATGTGTTTACCCAAAAGGAGTTAAATCTTTGTCAGAGATGGTGGTTGGAATTGTTGAAAGACTATGATATGAGTATGTTGTATCATCTGAGTAAGGCCAATGTAGTGGAAGATGCCCTTAGTAAATTAATTATGGGAAGTGTTGCTCATATAGAGAATGATTAGAATTAGTTAGCTCAAGAAATTCACATATTAGCTAGATTAGATGTGAGATTGGTTGATTCAGCTGTAGGGAATGTTTGGGTTCAGAGTTGTTTTGAATCTTCTCTAGTTTTAGAAGTGAAAGAGATGCAAGATAAGGATCCTAGTTTGGTCAAACTAAAGGAGTCAGTTAAGGACCAAAAGGTAGAGGTTTTCTCCCAAGAGGGAAATGGTGTGTAGAGATACCAGAGTAGATTATTTGTGCTATGTGTTGATGATTTAAGGTAGTGGATTCTGGTAAAAGTGCATAGTGCACATTATTCCATTCATCCTGGTACTACTAAGATGTATCAAGACTTGTAGGAAGTCTGTTGGTGGAATGGTATGAAGAAAGACATAGGTGAATTTGTATCCAAGTGTGCAACTTGTCAACAGGTTAAGCTAGAATACCAAAGACCTGGTTGTACGTTGCAAGAGTTTGGTATCCCCACTTAGAAGTGGGAAGAGGTGAATATGGACTTTGTTACTGCATTACCCTATTCGCATTGTCAGCATGATTCAATTCGGGTTATTATAGACAAATTAACCAAGTCAGCACATTTTTTGCCAGTTCACATATCCTACACAGTTGAAGATTATGCTAAGTTGTATGTCAGAGAGTTAGTCAGATTGCATGGAATTCCTTTGTCCATAATCTCAGATAGGGGTACTCAGTTTACCTCTCAATTTTGGAGAGCCTTTTAGAAGGGTCTTGGAACCCAAGTTTAGCTTAGTTCAACTTTTTATCTGCAGACAGTTGGTCAGGCAGAAAGGACCATCCAGACTCTAGAGGACATGTTGAGGGCATGTGTTCTTGATTTCCAAGGTAGCTGGGATGAACATTTTTAATTCATTGAGTTTGCTTATAATAATAGTTATCATGCTAATATTCATATGGTTTTGTTTGAAGCTCATTATGGGTGGAGATGTAGATCGCTAGTTGGTCGGTTTGAAGTTGGTGAGGACTCTTTGTTCAGGCTAGACATGGTGTTTGAGGCCATGGAGAAAGTTCAGTTGATTAGAGAAAGATTGAAAGAAGCTCAGAGTCATCAGGAATCTTATGCAGATGTAAGGAAAAGAGATCTCGAGTTTGAGATAGATGATCTTGGTATTTGAAAGTTTCACCCATGAAAGAGGTAAATAGATTTGGTAAAAAAGGGATGCTTAGTCCCCAATTTGTAGGTCCATTATGGATTTTGAGTCATGTTGGGAAGGTAACTTATGACCTTGAGCTACCCACAAACTTATCCTAAGTTTATCCAGTGTTCCTTGTGCCCTTGTTGAAGAAGTGCATGGATGATTCAACTATTATAGTCCCTCTAAAAAGCACAAATATTCAGAATAGACTTTCATACAAAGAATTTCCAGTAGATATTCTTCATTATCAGATCCGTAGACTAAGGAAAAAAAAGTTCCCTTGGTCAAAGTTCTATGGCAAGTATACTTATCTCTTTTCCATGAACTAAGATTCATCCTAAGGTAATAGTCTTCCTTCATTCAGTCCCTTTACAACTTTGGATTTAGCTATATAATTGTTTTCATGTAAACTCATGCTCTTGCAGATCAGTTCAGTAGCTCAGTATTGTTTTAATTCAGTTATACAGTTGTTCAGTTGTGCATGATAGCTTATAGCCTTATATTTCTAAGTATTTTCAGCTTCACTAGCCATATTTAAGAATGAATGTTCCCAAGGGGGAGATATTGTAATACCCCACCCTTTTCTTAACTCAATTTAGCCCTTAGAACATCAAGGATACATTTCAAAAAGGAATTACTTTTGATGCAAAAAGAATTTTCCAGATTTAGACCCTCCATTTTGTATTAAATTAAATTAGCTTTCCATTGATACCAATTTTGCAAAAATTGATACTCGGTTGAGAAGATATGGCGTAATTAGTAAAGCAGTGTACCATTTAGGCAAGCATCGCGTCGCGATGAAGAGTAAAATGGCAATCGTCACTTTCCAGTGAACCTCCATGATACGACCGCATCACGTTGATGTTCAATTTCTAATTGTCAAATTCAGTGGCTCACTACGATGGTGGATTATCGCGGTTTTGCCTAAAATAGAATTTTAACAATTCACCGTGATAGCTCCGCATCGCGGAGAACATCCAATTCCCACTTGTCCTTTTTCTAGTGAGCCACCGCGATAGTGGCGCATAGCGGTGGCACGAAAAATTGGGATTTTTATTTTTTTGAGTTATGATTAAATTTTAAAGAGGGAATTTTGGTCAATTCTGAAGCCCCCAATTCGTCCTAAACAAGGAATTAAGCCTATTCTTAATCACTTTAGGCATATTTGCATCAATTTTCTCTAAAAGAAAACCCTAGAGCTCAATTATTACTCTCCAAGAAATCAATTTCCTCCAGTGATTTTCCAAGAAAACTCAAAATTAAGGATTTCCAATTTGAGATAACCAAGAGTTCATCTACAAAAGCACAAATAGAGATTCAATTTCCAGCTTTCTTAGAAATTTCATCAATTAAGTTATGTAGGGTTTATGAACAAGGGCCCTCTTTCATCCTTTTGCCCAAAACTAAGTTTTTATTTCAAATTTATATTATTTTAAATGATTTTACATGAGTTTTATAATGGTATTTATACCCACAATTGCTATTTGCAAGATTATGAGTTTTTGAGAGATTTTGAAGTTGAATTGCATGTCTATTTTTATATTTTCATGCCTATACAGTAAATTCCAGATTTTGAGATTATTTATCATTGTACATTATCAAGCATGAACATGATAATGTTCTAGCATGAATATGATGCATGGGCTATTAAGCCCAAGATTTTATGTTGATATTTCATGAAAGATGATACTTTAAGTAGCCTATGTTCAGATTATTTACAGACTTTCAATAAAGATTTGATCTTTTCATCCTCAGATAAAATTTAGAATCCACTTTGAAGATTTACTACAGATTATAGTTTGAATCAAAAATTATACAGTTGGTTTTCGAAATAAATCATTATACTAGATTTTAAAGTGGATTTCCAATAGAATGAGCATACAAATTTAAATGGAGTAGTATTTAACACCGAGCAGGAAGTGTGGTATTAGCCTGCCCTATCTTCTACAGAACTATGTAGCCAATGTAGATATAAATTATTAGATTATTCCCATATCTATATGGATGATATTTACAGATGTGATCACATAGCTTAGGTTATACTCCTTGGCAAGAGTATGACACCTCTCCCCATCGTAAGGTTTTTCCCTTAAGGGAACAACACATCGGACTCCATGTTAGCTCACTTGGTTTATATCGGTTAGAAGAACCTACCTAATAGTAAAGGCTTTCAGAATAGTTTTAAAGTATTTTCCTAATAGTAAAGAAAATCTTTTAGAAAACTAAGTGTAAAGGATCACAACTCTATTCGAATTATGCTTTAAGACTTCAATTTTCAGATTTTAGATATGAAAGCGAGACCTTTCTACTCTTAGACAATATGATTTATAGAAAGAATAAAAGTACAACTTTTAGAACTAAATGTTATGGCTCACTAGATTTATAAAGTATTATTTACTACTTATGATTATGATTCTCAGCTTTCAGATATTCCAGCTTATGTGAGTCATTTACATTTAGCATGCATTGTTTTACAAACTTTGATGATGATTGATATTATGTTTTACTTATGCATTCACCCCCATATTCTTAGTACATTCAATAAGTACTAATCCACATATACGTCTATGTAATAGATTGTCTCAAAATGTAGGTTCAGGTGCTCAGTTCCAGCAGTTTGATTGATTTTTGAGTATCTCTATCTACATCCGACAGTTGGTAAGTCCTCATAGTTCGAGGACTTAGTGTTTCAAATTTTTAGTATTTATAGTTTAGGTGATTTAGTATTCTTTATAGATAGTTTGAGTCAGCTAGGGTATTGTCCCAGTGAATCTCTAGTTATAGTAGTAGAAGCTTGTCAGACTACTGGATATGATTCATATTATTTAGTTTTGATTGTTCACTCTCTTGAGTCTATTATTTCTGATACTATGATTCAGATATTTCCAGTTAGTCCAAACATATTTCTGCATTTAGTATGATTTTATGTCTATATTTTCTTTATTAAGAGATTCAAACTTAGTAGAAGCCAGACATAGTAATCTTAAGGCTACTTGTAATCTTGATCCCCATATGAAATCTTGGGATCAAATTTTGGGGCATTACATCAAAGAAGAGTATGCGGTTAGTACTTTGAATATACTGGCATATGAGATGGCGACGGGCTAAAATGCATGGGTTAACTATGCATGAATGCATAATCATGTAAAATCTGAGATTTCAAAAATAAGTGTATATCTATTATGTTACTAAGATGAATCTATAATCTAAAAGACTGAAAGCTATAAAACTTAATATCTGAAAGTATATACACTTAGTCAAGCAAACCTGAACTGAAAATACACTAAATATTGTACTCTACTAAGATTGTGGAAGGTATCATCTAACTAACATGCCCCAATCAGAATTTATTAGGGTCCAACCTATAACCCTAGTTTGAAGTGTGTTAGTAACGTGCAATGGGTACTAACACTGGCTTTGTAGATCCACTAATCTGATGTTTCAAAGGACCAGGGTATCAAGACTAAACTGATGGGTGACCCCTGAGATGAAATTAAGCCTAAACTGACGGTTGACTCCTTATATCCTATGCAGTCTTCATAGTTCTGGAATGCAAGGACTGCTATTAACGACTCTGCCTAACTTACTGGGAAGCCACCACCTCTATATTTGCTCAGTGAAGATTTCAACATTTAAAACATGTAATGGCTCATTCTATTTGAAAAACTTATAAACATACCTTTAAATTGAAATGCATAAAAGCTTTAGAGATAATTCAACTAGAACATGTAAAAACTTATGATTTAAAACAAAAAGACTTCTTGGACTCCATAGGTGAAACGGACCCATGGATGAACACTACACATACCTTAAGCTTCTTAACTTGAGGGGAAAACACTATTATTGATGCTTTCTTGAAGGTTCTTGAATTTGAATCTTGAAACTTGGGAGATGATCTTTAGAAGAAACCCTAATCTTGTTCTAGAGAGTGGTATGAGGAGTTTATGTTGTTTAATCGATGGAAAAGAGACAAAGTATTTCCCCTTGGGTGTTAAATATCGCGGCTTAGGAGTTATAAGAGGGTAAAAGACTAAAAATCCCTTAAACATAACTTTACAAACAATTCTTGGTTGTCCTTATGGGTCTACCATATGACTCATATGGTCTGGGTATGAGTTAGACTTGGCAACCCATATGCTGGATAGTGTGTGACACAGCTCGACAGTGCTTCAGTATTTCATCCATAACTTTTCACCCCGATTTCTAATTAAGTAGAAATTTATATCCTTGGAAATCTAATTCAATTGCTTATCTTTTAATGGGTCTTGAGATTAACAATTCTCAGTAAAACAAAACATATGATTGTTTGTAGATGACTATAGTTGTGTATATTCCAATAATTTAATCGGTAAGAGAGGTTTGACTTGTTCATGAGATAGGAGCTATTTGAGGACTTAATATATGTCTAAGTACCTTTTAAAACTATCAAAACATGATGCTTGATTATTGGATTGCCGACTCGTCTGGGTACGGGTCACATCTTATGACTCGTACCTTAGAATAAGCTAGTATCCCTGACTCGTATCTTGGATAGAACCTCAATGAATTTACACTGATGTCCTTATGACTTTGGTTCATACAACTCATACCCCTCTTGATGATTCTCAGGGGTAAAGTCATAACTGGAACATAATGTTAACTCAAACACACTATCTTAGATACGACTACCACATATGACTCTTAAGAGTCTTTATGACTTTAATGAATGAGTCGTAAGCGGTCCAAAAATTAAGAGAAATATGGTGTATTACAATATCTCCCCCTTGTTAACATTTTTCCTTAAATGAGATTGGTTAGACTGAGAATACCAAGGAAGCTAAGTTCATATGCTGAACATGCAACCAATGGGGTCATGATTAAATGACTGAGTCTGAAACATGATATATGAATTGAACTGATTTCGTGAATGCATGCAATGACATGGGAATCATTACATATCTATAACTGAGAATGGAAAAGAGTCAATCTAAAAAAAATTGTTACCTCACGCTGACTCTGAGTTTGCGAAAAAAAGATGAGGGTACTTGTTCGATTATCTGCTTCTTCTTCCCAAGTAGCCCCCTCAATAGACTTATTCTCCCAAAGAAATTTAACCAAGGGAACTTCTTTATTCCATATCCTACGAATTTGACAATCAAGGATCTCAACTAGAAACTCTTTGCAGAAAAGGCTATCCTAGACAATCATACTTTCTAAAGGAACAACAGAAGCTGAATCACCAATACATTTCTTTAACAAAAAAAATGGAACACTGGATGCACTGATGCCAAATCAGCATGCAACTCAAGCTCATAAACCATCTTTCCAAAATGACTCAAGATTCTAAACGGGTCAACATATCGAGGATTGAGATTCCCCTTCTTGCCAAACCTCTTCACTCTCTTTGTGGGAAAGATTTTCAAATAGACTAAATCACCAAACTCAAACTCAAGATCTCTTCTCTTCACATCTGCATAGGATTTCTGATGGCTTTGGGTTGTCTTTAGCCTTTCCCTAATCAACTAAACTTTCTCCATTGCTTAAAATAATAAATCTATCCCTATCAAAGCAGCCTCACCGGCCTTAAACCAACCTTAGGAGACCTACATCTTCTTCCATAGAGAGCCTCAAATGGAGCTATCTGAATACTGGAATGATAACTATTGCTATAGTCAAACTCAATCAAAGGTAAGTGGTCATCCTAACTACCCTTAAAGTGGATAACACATGATTTCAACATGTCCTCTAGGGTCTGAATGGTCCTCTTTTCCTGATGATCCATCTGAGGATGAAAAGCTTTACTAAGGTGATTTTACGTATCAAGACCCTTCTGAAAAGCTCTCTAAAAGTGTGAGGTAAACTGAGTACCTCTATCTGAAATTCTTGACAAACAAACTCCATGCAACTTAACCAATTACATTTGGTAAAGCCTGGCATAATCCTCAGCTGAATAAAAAGTATGAATCTGTATATAATAGCCCATATTAAATCATGCTGACAATGCATATGAGTCAACCCTGTCACAAAATCCATGTTCATCACTTCCCACTTCCAAGTGGGGATGTTGAGCACCTGCAATGTACCACTAGGCCTCTGGTCCTCAACCTTAAACTATTGATAATTAGGATACTTATCTACAAATTCTTTAATATCTTTCATCATACCACTCTACCAATAGATTTCTCACAAATCACGGTACATCTTAGTGGATCCTGGATGTATGGAATACCATGCAACATATGCTTTTGCTAAAATTCACTGTCTCAAATCATCAATATAAGAAATATATAAACTGCCTTGATAATGTAACACACCATCTCCCCTTGGGAAAAAACCTCTACTTTTTGACTTCTAATTTTTTCCTTCAACTGAACCAAACTGGGATCCCTATCTTTCTTTTATTTCACTTCGGTAACCAATTAAGATTCCAAACCATTCTCAACCCATATACTACACTTAATTAAATCAACCAACCGAACACCTAATCTAGCAAGATGATGAACCTCATGGGCTAACTTCTTCCTATCTTTCTCAATATGAGCAACACTACCCATATACAATCTACTAAGGGCATCTTCCACTACATTGGCCTTTCCCAGATGATACAAAACACTCATATCATAATCTTTCAATAACTCAAGAAACCTTCTCTGATGAAGATTTAAATCTTTCTGTGAGAACACATACAAAAACTTTTATGATCTATGAACACATCAACATAAACCCCATATATATAGTACCTCAAAATATTCAAGATGAAAACAACAGCTACCAACTCAAGATCATGGATAGGATAATTATTTTCATAGGGTGTAAGCTTTCTACAGGAATAGACAATGACCTTACCTCTATGCATCAAATATAACCATGACAAACTTTAGAAGCATCACAGTAAACAACAAATCCCTCTAAACTATCTGGCCAAGTCAAGACTGGGGCAGAAGTGAGTCAAGTCGCTAACTCCTGAAAACTCTTCTCTCAAGAATCTAAAAACTTAAATTTGAATTTCTTATGAGTCAATGAAGACATTGGTGATGAAATTAGAGAAAACCCTTTAACAAACTATTTGTAATATCTAGCCAAACCAAAGAAATCTTGATATCTAATGGAGAGATGGGTCTGGGCCAGTTTTTTACTATTTTGATCTTTTGAAGGTCAACACTAATGCCATCACCAGAAATAATATGGCTACCTAAAATTTGCACTTACTAATTTGGCGAACAACTGATGGGCTCCAAGGGTCTGTAACACAATTCTCAAATGGTCTGTTTGTTCATTCTCACTAAAGAATAGTCAAGGATATCGTCAATAAAGACTATGATGAACATGTCCAAGTACTGCTTGAACACTCTGTTCATTAGTTCCATGAAAGCTGCAGGGGCATTCGTTAGTCCAAAATACATAACTAGAAATTTTAAGTGACCATATCGAGTTTTGAAGGCTATTTTTGAAATGTCACATTCTCTGACTTTAAGCTGATGATAGCTGAATCTGAGGTCTATCTTAGAGAAATAAATGTAACCCTAAAGTTTTTCAAACAAGTCATCAATACTGGGGAGTAGGTACTTATTCTTTATTGTGACTTTATTCAAGTAACGGTAATCGATGTACATTCTAAGAGAATCATCTTTCTTATGCACAAACAAGACTGGAGCACCCCATAGACAAACACTAGTCCTAATCAATCCCTTGTCTAATCTTTTAACTTCTTATGCTCAACTGGAGCCATTATATAGGGTGGAATAGAGATGGGCTGGGTATCTTGAGGGATATCTATTTTGAAGTCAAATTCCCTTTCGGGAAGGACTCCAGGAAGATTTTCAGGGAATACATCTAGAAATCCCCTTACTACTAAAATTAAATCGAGATTGGGGGTCTAAAAACTAGATTTATTTACTCAAACAAGATGGAAAACACACCACTTAGATATCATCTTTATCGCGCTAAGATATGAAACAATTTGAACCATAAGCACTGAAGTACTACCCCTCCATTCAATAGCTGGTTCATAGGGAAACTAAAACTAAACAACTCTATTTATATAGTCAACTGAGGCATAACATGAGTGAAACTAAATCCATGCTGAGAATGACATCAAAATCATTTATCTCTAACTTTACAAGATTAACTAAGGTAATTTTCCGAGATACTGTAATCGGGAAATTTCTATATACTCGTTTGACTATAATTGATTTACCCACTGGGGTAGCTACTAAGAAAGTCCCTACTAATGTTTTTGGACTGACACCAAAATTGACAGTTATATAAGGGATTATAAGTGAAAGTGAAACTCCTGAGCATAATAAAACATACACATGAAAATGAAAAAACTTATAACTACTCGTAACCAAATCAGGAGAACTTTCCTGATAATGTTGGGATTGGAGTGCATATAGTTTTCTTTGGCGTTGCCCAGTAGGCGCACTGGAAGTTGAGATTTGTTAAGTCAGGCAATCTGCGGGTACTGCTGAAGAAGTATTTTGGCCGTGTTTGTGATCATTTTGCCTCTTTCCACCACCACCGTACACTATCTAATCTTGTGTCCTGGATTGCCACATCCAAAACACATATCACTATTAGCCTTACACATACCATGATGATTCCTACCATACTTCTCTGTAGAGTGTATTAGTATTACCACTGTTCACACTACCCTTTGACTAAGAGCCTAGTGCTCTATCCCGACTATCATTTCAGAACTTTAGCACTAGCGTACTAGGTAAAGATGGAGCTAGAGCTGGGAATTTCTTTCAAATCTAATAATGATTATTTCCTTTTGAATTTGGTTGAGAAAAATTAAAAGTACCTATTCTGGCCTTCTTATTCACTCTCTCCCTTTCCCCTTATGCTTATCTTCCTCAATCTTAAAAGTATGGACCATAAGCCTGGATAGTTCCTTCTCAATAATCAACATAGCCATCCTACACTCCTTGACCACAATATCAGCTACACTATAAACAAACTTACTCTTTCTATACCTATTATCAGCCATCATTGAAGGAGCATACCTCGCCAACTAAGTGAACTTAAGCGAGTATTCCTTCACACTCAT
The DNA here is from genome assembly GCF_002878395.1 of Capsicum annuum. NCBI lineage: Eukaryota > Viridiplantae > Streptophyta > Magnoliopsida > Solanales > Solanaceae > Capsicum > Capsicum annuum. Next base: position 77,220 of record NW_025887455.1, read on the forward strand.
ATTACAACAACAACAACAACAATAACAACAATTACAACAACAACATACACGGTGATATTACATTGCTTCAAATTGATGAACTCCTATACCTTAACTTCCCTCAACTCTAAAAGGAAGAACCTATCTAAGAAAGCCGTGGCAAATTCCTCCCACTCTATAGGACCTACCTTAATACTCATATCCTTCTTCCACTACTTATACCAGGTGTGATTTATATCCTATAACTGATATGTATCCAACTCTACACTCTCACTCAAAGTGACACCCATGATATCTGTCACTTTTTAAACCATATCCAAAAACTTATGCGGATTCTCTTCAGACTTGGATCCCAAAAACAAAGGGGGATTCATTCGGGTAAAATCTAAAATCTTAGATGTAGATGTATTTACAACTGGATTGGCTAGGAAAACAACCTACTTATTGTTCTGAGCATCTACTGAATGAGCTAAGGTAGTGAAAGTAGGTCTAAGTTCAATGTAAGAGACACGCTCGTTCAGGGGATATTCCTGAATAGGCGAAGGTGCGGGATGGTCCCCATACTTTATTCTAATTTTTCTTCTGGGAGGCATGGTCTGTAAATAGAATGAAGCATGAGTCAGAAAGAGTGTTTAAATAGAGCTCATGCTCTTTCACATGACATGAATATTTAAAGAAGAGAAACTTTTCCTAAAACTTCTTGTAGCCTCTTATCCGTAAGTATGGTGCACTTCATAACCGTGGACAAGACCCTACTCAACATGAATTTCATACTCCCTATGATACTCTTAAATTTTAGGCTCTGATACCAAGTCTTATCATAATCCGAGGCTACCCCCTAATTGTGAAAATAATGCTTATTGTCAAATGGTACCATAAGCTAACCCATGAACTTGTACTAGTTGTGATCACTAAATAGAATAATGATTAGTGACATGTGAAAAATGACGAATAAAGCCATAAAGTCTGAATACTAAAAATATGATTAAATCACAAGTCAAAAAAATCTAATATGACTGATAAAACTGATTAATTGTCGAACTGACTATTTGAATGTATGAAAGTGTCTAAACTGATTGAGAAGTTGATGGGACATGCCCTCAACTAACCCTGAATCATTAAAAATAAGAAATAATGAGATAACTGAATATTCATAATATGTCCTCGATGGATGAGGACTCACCACTACTACTGCCGGATTAAGTTGAGCTATCTAACTATAACGCCTTAAAATTTGAACCCGAGATATCACACGGTGCTCAAGACTATGATTAACCTTAAGGTAACTTTGTCTGCCTTCTACTAAGTCTAAACCTCATATTAAGTGAAATATTGACATAAAAATCATACTAATTGTAAAAAACTGTTTGAATTAACTGAGAATATCTAAATATAACATCTGAAAATCAATACTATAAGTCTACATCATATCTAACAGTCTGATAAGCCTCTACTACTAATAACTAGAGAGTCACTGAAAAAAATCCTTGGCTGACTCAAACTATCTAAAAGAATACTATACGTTGAAGATCCAAGTAACTAAGTCCCTAAATTATGAGGACCAACAGACTGCCGAATGTAGATAGAGATGCTCAAAAATTAGTGACGCTTCAAAAACTAAGCACCTAAAACCTACATTATGAGATAATGTAGCACATAGACATATATATGGATCATTACTTTGAGCATGTATTGAGTATATGGGAGTGAATGCATAAGTAAATATATTATATCAACATCATCATCATAATTTATAAAACAATGCATGCTAAATGT
>NW_025887455.1:81974-214814 GCF_002878395.1 Capsicum annuum
TACTAAACATGATCTGAATGATATAACATCTGTGTGGGGTAATAGAATACCCAAAACAAAACTGAACATACTGAAGTATGAAACATGATAGTCTAGAAAGCCTCTAACTGATTGAACTGTCAGAGTAAGGAGTTGATGGGGCATGTCACCAACTAACTCCAACTAATAAACTGATTAATGAGATAATAGGGAAATAATCATGTCCTCGAAAGATGAGGACCCACTTCTAACTCTGTCTGTGGATATCTAGAATCTACGGTTGCTCTGGCGCTCGTGTCTCTGAACCTATGGTATAAGATCCCATAGCGCAAATGCGTCAGTACTTTGATATACTGGTATGCATGTAAAGTAGGGTGAATGCATGGGGTTCATATGCATGAACAATAATAATAATTGACTAACTATCATGAGCGTGAGAATACATGCATGAAATATAACAACTGACACAAATATTGTGATAACATGATTACTAAATCTGAATATAACTGATAACATGAGTGACTGTATCTGACAGTCCTGAATCTGATGGAACTATCTAAGTTTTGTACTGTATCTGAGTTGAATGTGTTTGACAGTCCTAAAATCTGAAGAACTATTTGCGTTCTATTATTGAGACTGACTGACTGTGTCTGACAGTCCTGATTATGTAACATAAAACTATGGGAAGTAGTTATCTAACCGACATGCCCCTAATATGCCATTATGGCTGAGTTGGGGTCCAATCTGTAACCCCAATTGGAAGGGTGTCAATACCGCGCCACTGGTAAGGACAAGCTGTGGGTGACCCTCATCTGATAATGTACCCAAAAAAGAACGGTGGGGCCCTTATCTGACAGTGCTTATCCATCTTCCACTTCCACATGATCAATTCTATCTTTTGTGAAGTACCACCTAACCTTAGATGCTCAACCTTGCTGACAGACCATACACTTGGTAACAAAATTTTCCATATCCCTTTTCATATTATTCCACTAATAGATTCCTTCAAGTTATGATATATTTTGGTCAAACTTGGATGAACTGTATATCTAAACACATGAGCTATAGTTAAGATCATTTCCCATAACCCATCAATATTAGAAACGCACAACCTACCTTAATATCTCAAGATACCGTCTCCCCCAATCTCGAAAGCCATAACCTTTTGTTGACCCATATCATCTTTGATCTGCATAAGTATGGTATACAGAACCTGCTCCTCAGTCCCAAGAGATAATTTAACCACTTCCTGAATAATTACTCCTCCATCCCCAAAGTCCAAAAGAAAAACTCCTAAATTGGCCAGTCGGTGAATATCCTTCACTAGTCCTCTTTTCTCCTGCTTAATGTGGGATAGACTCCCCATGGAAAACCTACTAAGATCAACAACAACAACAACATTAGCTTTACCTGGATGGTTGTACAGACTCATGTTATAATACTTAAGTAATTCGATCCACCGCCTCTTCCTAAGATTCAATTCTTTCTGCTTAACACATACTATAAAATCTTATAATCTAAATTAATATCCATATGCACCCTATACAAATAGTAATGCCAATTTGTTCAAAGCAAAGACCACAACTGAAAACTCTAGATCGTTGGTTAAATAATTTCTCTCATGAACCTTAAGCTCCTTGAACAGAAGCCACAACATTTCCATGCTGCATCAGCTCATAACCCAACACCACACGGGATGCATCATAACATACAACAAACTCCTCAGTACCTTAGGGTAAGGTCAAAATAGGAGCAGAAGTTAAATTATTCTTCAATTTCTCAAAACTATCCTCGCAAGCATCGGACCATAAAAACTTTACCTTTTTCTGAGTCATCCTCATGAGTAGAGCAGCAATAGACAAAAAACTTTCTAATAACCTCCTATAGTAGCCTGCCAAATCCACTAATCTCCTAATGTAAATTAAAGTCGTGGGTCTAGGCCACTTCTTAACTGCCTCAATATTTTTGTGGGTCCATTTTAATTCCCTTACTAAACACAACGCGCCCAAGAAAACTCACCGCACTCTGCCAAAATTCACACCTAGAAAATTTTACATACAATTCCTAGTCCTTAAGGGTCTGCGACATAATTCGGAGGTGATTTGCATGATCCTCCTCACTATTGGATTACACCAAGATATCATCAATGAAGACAATAACAAACAGGTCCAAACACTGCCTGAACACCTAATTATAAGGTCTATGAAGGTAGACGGAGCATTAGTCAATCTGAATGACATAACCATAAACTTATAGTGGCCATAATAGGTTTGAAAAGCAATTTTGGGCATATCAACCTCCCTAATTTTCAATTAATGATAACCCAAACGGAGGTATATTTTAGAGAAACACTTAGCAACTTGAAGCTGATCAAAGAGGTCATCAATCATAGGAAGAGGGTATTTATTTTTCACTGTGACCTTATTCAAATAAAAATAGTCTATACACATTCGAATAGACCCATCTTTCTTTCACATGAAAAGGACAGGAGCACCCCAAGGAGAGACACTAGGATGGATGAAACCTTTATCAACAAGGTCCTATAATTGCTTCTTTATCTTTTTTAGCTCTGCTGGAGCTATTAGATAAAGGGTAATGGAAATAGGATTAGTATCTAGTAAGAGATTAATCCCAAAATCTATTTTTCTATTGGGTGGAATCCCACGAAGGTCATTGGGAAAAACTTCAGGAAACTCATTAACCACAGAGACATACTCTGGGAGAGACTTTCAGAGTTAGAATGCTTGACCAAACTGGATGATACATACACCACTTTGATACCAATTTTTGATCCCTAAGATAAGAAATAAACTTCCCTTTATGTAATATCCTTCATTTTTGTGCTAGAATTTGAACCGACGTTCCTACTTGTATAAACTCTGATACTATGATTTAAATTTGAATACATGGGTCATGATCATTATCCTAGTTAGAATAGTGCTTACGAGGTGAAAATGTTCATAGGAAGCACTTAGAGCAAAGTAAACCTGAGAACACTTTTATCAATTGAGTTTTTGTAGTTGATACTAGAAGGGTCAACTTTAAATGAGTGTATCTCCTAGAATATATCTTTCAGTGTACTACATTACATCAAATGAAATATCTTAGAGTCATATTTCCAATGCATTTGGTTTCACCTTAATCCAATATCAGAGTGAGAAGTTATGCCCATTTTACCTCACATATCCATCTTTCATCAAGGTGACGACTAAGCTGATAAGTCATCAACAAGTTAACGGCCCATCATCTAAGTCATCAACCTTAGGTAGAAACTTTGAAGAAGGTGACGACTAGGATGATAGGTTATCAACCAATTTGATGACCCATCAATTAAAGTCGTCAACCTTAGGCAGTAACTCTGAAGGAGTTGATGACTAGGCTGATAGGCTATCAACAAGTTAATAAGACATCATCCAAGTCATCTACCATAGCTAGAACATAAAAAGGAGTTAACGACTAGGATGATACACTATCAACCAAGTGGATAAGCCATAATCCAAGTCATCAACAAAGAAATTTTAGCAATTTTGATTTAGTTTCATAGGGGTATTTTGTTTTTTTTCTTACCTCAAACACTACCCCTCCCATGACTTAAAGTATCATTATACGTTATTAGCCATAACTTATCATTTTTAGATATAATTAATCCTCTCCACCCTAAAGAATAATATGATTAGGGTTTCTCCCCATGAACAAGTAATTCAAGTTTTCTCTTTAAAAAAACTGAGAATCTAAGTTCCCTAATCTAAGAATTTCTAGAAAATCTTTCAAGATCATCTCCAACGCTTTCAAATTAAAGATATATCCACCAAGTCAAGTTTATTAAGGTACGTGGGGTTATGAACAAAGGTATCCTTTCACTCTTGTGCCCAAATTACATGATTTTAAGATTCAATTCACTTGTTTTGAAATAGGGTTCATACCCGAGTTTCTATATTCTTTAAGTATGTGATTATCATTAGGTTTAATGTTTTAAGTATATCAATAAGTACTTATGTTTATGTTTTAACTTACAAGATTTATATTATGAATGAGATTGCTCTATCTTGACTTGTTATTGTTGAAGTATTTCAAGAATTATATTGAGCATGAAGTTTTAATATGAATTACCAGGACTTTAAAGCATGAATTTTAAACCCTAAGTTTAAGTGTTGAGATTTCAAGAAGATTATGCTTTTAAGCATTCTATGACAATCTTATATCAAGATTTAAAGCTAGAATTGATCTTTTGATCCCCAGCTAAGATAAGGAATCCACATTATTCATACAGTTATGACTTAAAGAAAAGAGAAGCATAACTGGTTTTCATTATAAACCCTAATGCTATTTTAAGGTGGATTTCTTAAGGTCTAAGCATATAAGTAAGGGAGTAGTATTTAGCACCGAGTGGGTATGAGTCCAAGGTCGCATCCCCAGAAATACCTGCCCCCATTGGTTCAAGTCCCAATATGGGTTAAGTATAGTGATCACTTAAGTTTGGTCCTATTCAGATGGCAAGGGTAGGATAATTTTTCCTAGCATGAGCTCTCCAATCCGTGGGTAAGACATTGGATTACATGATAGATCACATGGTGTATGACGATTAGAAGAACCTCTCTAAGAATGTTTAAGAGTAAAGTTATTCTTTTGCTTCATTACTTATGTTGTGATTTTGCAGTCTTTGTTTTATTCAAGCTTAAGCTGAGTCATTTACACTTAGCATGCATTATTTGAAATTTTACTTGAATATTGAGTTATTGATTTACTTATGCATTCACCCCTATATAATATTCCAAAAGTACTGATCCACATATATGTCTATGTGCTACATTGTCTCATAATGTAGGTACAAATTATAGTCCACACATCATAATCAGATAGTATGCAGCTTCTAGTCAGCAGGTGATGAGCCCTTTTGATTCAAGGATCAAATCCAAAATAGGTTCATTGTAACACAAATGGGAAGGTGAAAGGTAATAAGAAAACTAGGCTATAAGACAAAAAAAATAGGGATCAAGGGATACAAATTCACATATGGAGGGTCATTTAGGACAAAAATGGACTAATATAAAAAATGGCCTATGATCCTTTCCTCCCCAACTATCCTACAACCTAGGCAAGACTAACCAGGAAATTTCTAGATTTAACACACAAAGGGAACTACGTAGTGTGTCACACACACATTGCATAGAGTCAATATCACAAGCTACTACCTATCTAGTTCATGCAATTGTTACCTCTAATTATTATGTCCCTATTCCTAATGTCATAACATAATTCACAATAGTCATATATATATTTATATATACATATCACACAGTTCAAAAATATATAATTGGAGAGCTATTTGTCATTTATCTCAAAAATCAACAAAAACATGCCAACTACCCTAGGTACTTATTTTTCTCCTAGTTAACCACAAAACATCACGAAAAAAATATCTAAATATACTGGCTCTACTGGAACAGGACTATGAGGAAAAGAAACACAAAAGTAAAAACTCCAAGAGGACGTCAAGACCCACAAGCAACTACACCCTCAACTTAAAATATGCATTTCCCCAATGCATCGAATCGCTAAAAAAAGAGAGTGAGGAACATAACCATGGAACCATAGGTGCAGACATCTGACGCTAATCATGAATACAAATATGAATAACAAAATACCTTAGGTTTCCTCCTAAATAATGCTTGATTTCATGTTGCGGCCAAAAGACTTGGTTGGGTACTCAAACTTCCCCAACAAGCCCATGGGTACCTTGATTACTCAGACTTCATCAAGAAAGACCAAGAGTTCATCTCAGTTTTCTCTTTCCACTTTGAACTTATAAATTGCACCCCTAATTGTTTTTCAGATTTCCTATTATGCTCATGTGGCATTGGCCTAAATATAAAGGACCCAAGAAATAGAAATGGAATGTGGTATTTCTTTTCCCTTACATGAAGAATGTACTTTTGTGATGTTATCTTAACAAATTCCAAGATATATTCATATTCTTCCTCCTTTTTGCACTCTTCTACAATTGCAAATTGCTCAGTGAAGATCTGACTATCCAAGAGAATGTGGAAAAATGCTTTGAATGAGTTCCAACACACCTCAACTCAGGAATTGGATTCATTTTTACATCCCCACATAACTATAGTATGCTCTCCTTAAGAATGACACTATCTATAAGAGCATGAGAAATCTTAGACTCGTCTAATTTTAGCTCCTCAAGTTAGCTTTTTAGCATTCTTTCTGTCTCACACCACCCATAACTAATTTGTTGGGTGTTACACGAAGCAGCCTTTACATAAAATTCTACTTGTAAGGGGAAAATATCCAAGCCAAACCCATCAACCTTTTGAATAAGCTCATGATTTTTGTGGACAAGGAGTATCACTATTTCCAATAGGCTATCCTTGTGTTCACACATGATATTTTCTGCACTCCTGCAATAGTGCACCATATCAAAAGGAAAAGGGTTAATAAATAAGGAATCATCATCACTGTATATTTCCTCTGGCTAGGTTGTCATCTCAAGAATAGTAGGTCAACAAAATAAACAAAAAGAACAAAAAAAACCTGATAACTCCAATAACTTTAATCAAAAACTCTGAAATCATAGTCCCTGGCAATGGTGCTAATTTTTATAATGCCCAAACTACCCCTCCATAGAATAATAAAATAATCGCAGTAAAATATAGTAACCCAAAAACATTGGAGTCGATACTACAGGGAATATGATGGAAATCATTCTTGAACCTATTGAAACAGTCTGGCAGTACAAAAAAAAGTAAAAGGAGGGATTTGCTGAAATAGTAAAAGGGAAAAGAATTGGTTGCTCTTTATTGTAAACAATCTAAGATGAACACTAGGCTTGTGTTCCCCCTGGCTTCTCAACTCAGTAGACTTATCGTACACTTTCAAACTACTCCAATGCCTTGCATACAAAATCTAATAAGTTATGAACCAACAATAGTCTTTTGGATGAGCTAATGGATTTCATTATTTACCTTTTAAGTCTTAGATTTTTGCCTTACTAACCCTTATATTGGATCCCAGTTAACTATTACATTTTAAGTGTATAGTTATTAAATAATAGTTAATGATCTTACTTAGATAATACCTATTAGCATGGATAAACCATTAACCTTAAAATTACTGTTTTGATCTTCTTTTCCTAGTCACTACTCCTCTTTTGGAGTAAGTTACAATAATCTAGGTAGGATCTTAACGTTGGCCACAGTTAAGAAATCAAAAGAATGAAGAAAACCCAACACATGTAAGAATCTTCATCAAGAATGATTTGGCACTTTCTCTACTTCGCTAATCCACCAGAGTTCCCACAACCCTAGCTAAGGGAATTTGCCACTAATAGTTATAAGATTAATCATGAAATTCACAGACAAATTACAGAATCAATATCTCAATAATTAAAGAATAAATCCCAAAGTATTAAATTAAATAAAAAACCAAGAGCAACAAGATGTTTGTGAACTTGGGTCCAAAGGGCCTCCTTCTAAATATATCAATATGTGAATGAATAATTCAGCAAAATAAAGCCTAATGGGTATTCATAGATTACAAAAAACCCAAAAGTCAAATCTTAAATAAAATAGGAAAACCTAACTAAACATACATAATAACACTTTAAAATATCATATGAATGTTTTGGGATACATAGAAATCCCATGAAATAATTTTGAAACGATTGGAAGAAGTTAAGGTCAGTTGCCACATATGCTGGCCACATGCACCCTATGGCCGACGTATGTACCATATGCCATTCTCCTGGCTTGTGAATTTAGGCAACACATGTTCTACAAAAATTTGATGCACTCCTGCTCTCGGTATTTGTGACTTCTGGCACTTACTTAGGCCACATGTGCTACATATGGTCCACATGTTGACCTAGGTAAGTGTCAGACCTTCCCAATCATGCAACCAATCTTTCAAACTTCAAATTTAAGCCCATGATTTAGCCACGTACATTCGGTAAGTTCTATAAGTTCCAAGAATCATTCAATAAGTATCCTAAAAATTCCATTTTCATCTTTTTCTTAGATTTAGGATCAAGAACCAAGTTCCTGCAAAACACTCCAAGAACATATCAAATCAAATAAAACTTCCTTACATACATGCATGTTCTCTATTTTTAAGAATCGTAAGTTCTATAAATTTATAGCATGCCACTTCTCATTTGGGGACAAATGATCCTAAGGTGGGGATAATGAAGAAACTGTAAAATTTCAACCTTTCTACTTTTGACCCTCCCGTGGGCGTAATGTTAATTTTTGAGTTGAATCATGATAGAGGTGTTCAAAGGGTATTTTGATAGAGTTTTATTATTTTTGAATTGGGTTTGGGGATATTTTGGGACCCCGAGATAGTAAACCTCCGTGATAAGGGTGTGAAACGGAGGCTATGCTCTGCGATAGCAGTGTGCCATGCCACTTTATTAAATCTGTCCAGTTTTTTTATCTTGGTGTAAGGGTCATTTGGTCTTTTTACACCTTACACAACTTAAATACACTTGGATGAACCCTTTTCTTCAATTTTAAAGGATCAAATACTTCAATTCTCATGTTTAATACATAAACCAAGAAACTCCAAGGGTTTTAACAAGAAATCTTTACTCCAGTATCTGAAATTCAAATTCCTTTTAATTTGTTCTATATTTAAGGCATGTTTCTCATTCCTAACTTGTAATTTTACATTGTGGCATGAATGTATACAATATTCATGTACTTTGAATTATAGGGTTGAAATTGAGTTAAAGGTTTTTGTAAGACCCCACAAAATTCTAAGCTTAAATCAGTCCTTTAAAGCTTGATAAGGGGTATTAGACTAAGAAAAATTTAGTTAAGTGTGAGGACCTAATATTTTCTAAGGCTTTCAAACTTTGATGAATTTATTTATGACCTTTCCGACCTCGAAAAGTTAATTTTTAAGTTGATTCATGATCGGGGAAGTCAATAGTACATCTCAAGTGAGTGTCGGAATTTTCAGACAAGAATAAGGGCATGTTTGGAACTCCAAAATAGTATCTTAAGGCGATATTCCTGTGGTGCCCTGCCCAATTTGGTACCTGGGGGAGCTTACGATAAACACCGCGATGCCTCACCCAGAGCCGCGCTCCAGAGCCCGCGATGCTCTGGCTAGTCCGGCTCATGTATTTTTTGCAGTCAAGCTCTGCATTTTTAAAGGTAAATGAGGCAAATCCCTTCACCCCATATCTCCATAATATGGGATTACAACCCAAAATAGCATAATTGCTCATTCTTTTCATAAAATTTTCTCATGAATAAGCCCTAGTTTCATCAAGTTCAAGAATTAAATCTCAAGAACTCACTTCAATCTTTATGAATTGAGAAATTCAGGTATGTGAAGTGTTAATCCAAGGGCCCCTTCCACCCTTGGAGTTAAAAAACCCCTTTTAAAATTTGAATTATGTTTTCCATGTTGTAGATTAGATTATACTCATGTTGATGTTGTTATATTGTTTCCAAGTTGAGATCTTTAATGAATTTCATGAAATTATGTTAGCATGTGTGTTGAATTTCTTGATTTTGAATTGATTAATGTAGCCATGATGTATTAGTTTATTGATCATGTCTAAGCATAAGGTTATGTTTCCCATGTGTTTGTCAAAATTCCTAAGTGAATAAATTATGCCTGTGATCCATGGGTGGTCTTTTGATGAATTCTTGCTAGAACTACATGTACAAAATAACTCCTATGTTAAAGTTATGCCTTGCAACTATTTGTTGGGATGCCTATGTTAATTGAGTAATGTCCTATGACATGATAGCATGTATTTCTATCCATGTACAAGTTTATGAATTTCAAGTGCTTGATGAAATGCTTCATTAATTGCATTGTGAATAGTTGACTGTTGTCATGTTTTCAAGAATTATCATGTTTTATTATTATTTATGCTATCGAGTCTTGGGGTATTTAAAACTCGATAATTTAGCTGTATACCTAGAGCCAGTGACAGTTATAGAATAGTCTCAGTTATGTCATGATCAGTAGTACTCTTAGTCTGTTACAAAACTCAAGAACACTTAGTAAACTCAGTATCAGTCTATTTCAATTCAGTATTCAATTCAGACCTCACTTCAGTTTAGTTCAGTTCAACAGTACGATCAGTAACAATTAATTCAAGCCTAGTAAAAACTAGGAAATCAGTTCAGTGTCTATTCAGTTGGGAGTAGGATTTAGCACCGAGTGAACCCAAGGATGGGGAGTCACCTGCCATTAGAGTGTGTGATCCTTAGAAGCAGTCCTTGTATTCCAGAACTATGTAGCCAGCATAGGTTGAGTCATATAATCAAGTTTCAGATGTTCATGTCTAGTAAGTAAGTTCAGTCTATCAGTATTCTCAGCTTAGTCAGTCTCATTCGTGGATGAATGTTCCCAAGGGGAAGATATTGCAAGACCCCACAAAATCTTAAGCTTAACTCAGTCCTTTAAAGCTTGATAAGGGGCCCCAGACTTGGAAAAATTTTAGCTGTGTGCGGACTTAGTCTTTTCTAAGGTCTTTAAACTTTGATAAACTTATTTATGACCTTCTCAACCTCAGAAAGTTAATTTTTAAGTTGATTCATGGTCGAGAAAGTCAAGCGTAAGCTTATGTTTAGAACTCCAAAATAGTAGCTCAAGGTGTAAGAACCCATAAAGTTCCCTCGACGTTAGAGCTTTCAAAACGAGTCACAAGAAGCTTGACTCTTAGAATTTTAGCTAAGTGTTCAACACTTAGTTTATTTGGAGCCTTTGAACTTCAACGAATTATTTTGCGACCTTCCCGACCTCTGTTTCTTGATTTTTTTGTTGCGTTACGATGGATAAAGGTCGTAGTACATCTTGGGTGAGTTTTAGAATTTTTAGAAGAGCCTAAGGTCATGTTTGGGTTTGCAAAATAGTAGCTAAAGGCTATTAGGGGGCACCACCCAGCTTAGCTATGGCTCTGGGCAAGGCGCCACCCTTGCCACAACCTTTGTGCCTATTTTTCAGCTTTTTTTCTCCATCTCATTAAGGGTAAAGTTGGTATTTACCACCCATTTTTCATCCTTAACACGAAATCAAGTCCCCAATTCACCATTCTTTTAATACTTTCATCAAAATTGCTCAAGAACTCTCATTAGTGTTTCAACCTAAAGATCCAAATACCTCAAGATTCAACCGTAGGTTTTCAATAATTTTTTGAGATTCGGAATCCCCATTGCAAGGGCTATAAAAACACCTATTAGTTTCACGAATAGCAATCCAAAGTTAGAAGTTCACTCAAAGCTTTAATTTTGAGGTATGTAGGGCTTGAACAAGAACACCTTTCGTTCTTGTGCATAAAAGTTTTATCTTTCTTAAAGAATTTTGTATTTTCAAGATGAATTCATGTCTAGTTTGCTATATTTCAAATTTATGAGATTATAACTTGTTCAAGCCTTGAATTGTATGATTTTATTGTTTAAGTATAATTTGAATTGATAATACATGTGATAAATTGGACATCCCTAAATAAATATCCTATTTTCAAGAATTTTCAAGACTTTTGTCATGAATTGAGCTTATTGTGAAATTGTGATTCCTTAAGAATAAGTTGCTGCTATCCTCTAAAGTGTTTCAATAAGTGTACTTATATCTCCATGTTAATGAGGTTTTAAAGTTTATTGATGATAATTCTATCAAGATTTCAAGAAAAGAATTGATTTTGATCCTAAGCTAAGAAAGAAATCCACACCATTTTGAATTATGTAAAAAAGGAAGCATAGTTGGCTCCTATTGAGTATTTTTGAACTATTTTAAGGTGGATTTTCTTAAAGTTCTGAGCTTAATTAAGGGAGTAGTATATATTACCGAGTTGGTCTTGATTCTAAGGTCTCATACCCCTGAACTACGTGTCCTCGTAGGTTTCTAATTTACCTCAAGTGGGTTAAGCTAGTGATCACTAAAAGTAAAGGTTCTACTCCGATGGTAAGGATAATACAGCTCTCCCCAATGTGGGAAAGACATTGGACTCCATGTAAGCTCACATGGTTTATGTCGGTTAGAATAAACTCCCAAGCTTCCTAGTGTCTCAAGTCTTAAGAGTTCCAAAAGTACTAAGTTCTAAAGTTTTACTATCCTTAAGATAAAAGTGTGAGTTTGAAGGTATTTGTATTTTGAAAGCTATGATCCTAAGATTTCTAAGGTTCTCAAGTGTCATGATTTTTAAGTTCCAAGAAGTTCCTTATTTCATATGATTAAAGTGTAATGACTCACGTGATTTATAGTATATGTATTTCCTATTCATGAATTATGAGAGTTTATCGGAAACATCCTCTCTACTTCTTTGGAAGTAGTGGTATGGACTGTGTACATTTTACCCTCCCCAGACCCCACTTGGTGGGAATATACTAGGTTTTTTGTTGTTGTTGTTGTTGTTGAATTATGAGAGTTTATTTCAAGCTTTGTGATTCATCTATTATAACATGCCTTCTTTCTATAAAGACTTATGATATTGATTATTTAATTGCATACACCCCTATATACTCAGTACATTCCTAAAGTACTCATCCACATACTTGTCTGTGTGCTACATTTCCTTATAATGTAGGTTTAGGTGCTCAGTCCCAGCCTTATCAGTGATTTTTGAGTACCTTATCCATATCTCTATAGTGGTGAGTCCTCATGGTTCGAGGACCTATATTTAGATATTTTAGTTTTTTAGTAGACGTTTTATATGCTCTCAGTTCAGTTTGGGTTAGTTGGGGATCTGTCCCAATGTCTCTCTAGTTTATCGAGTTGTAGAGGCTTTGTCAGACTAGATTGTCAGTATGTTTAGACATTCCGTATTTTGTTACTTTCACAGTACTCATTCATATTTCAGTTAGACATGATATGATATGTTTAAGTATTGTGCTTCCAGTATCTTGATTTAAGCATGTTAGAAGTAATAGCAGGCTCAAAGAGTTAGCTTGGGACTACTTATAGCCTTAAGCACTGTGTGACATCTCAGGACCCATTTTGTGGCATTACAAACTTGGTATCAGAGCCTAAGGTTTAAGGAGTCCTAGGGAGTCTGACAAGCTGCGTCATCTAGAGTCTTGATCATTTATGTATAGCGTGCCATATCTTTGAGTAAGAAGCTACAAGGTATTTTAGGAAAAATTTATCTTTTTCTTTTAGAATCTATCGTGCTTATAGTTGTCTCTCTCAGCTATTAATTCATTCTCTATTATTTCAGAAAATGCCTCCCCGAAGAGCAAATGCCCACAGAAACAATAACAAACAACCCCAGCCTGTTGATCCCCTGAATGCAAATGTGTCTTATGTTAAGTTTCGGGCAGCTTTTCAGGCGCTAGCCTAAGCAGTCACTGCAAATGTTTAGGCTAATAATCAGGCTGCAGTTCTACATCAGCAGGGAGGTGATTTAGCTACTACTAGGATTCATAATTTCATGCGGATAAATTTGCCAGAGTTCTATGGGTCTAAGGCAGGTGAGGACCCGTCATTGTATCTTGAGAAAGTAAGAAAGATCAAGCAAGTAATGCATATTTCTGAGGAAGATAGTATGGAGTTGGCATCTTACAGACTAAAAGACATTGCTTATGACTGGGTTGTTGCATGGAAGAAGAATAGAGGTGAGGATGCTGCTCCTATGACTTGGTAGGTATTCTAGAATACATTCCTAGGTAAGTTCTTTCCATTAGAGATAAGAGAGGCAAAAGTAGAAGAGCTTATGAACCTAAGGAAAGGCTCCATAACTGTTAAGGAGTATTACCTTAAGTTTAATCACTTAGCCAAGTATACTCTTAACTTGAATGTTGATACCCGATCTAGTATGAGTAAGTTCATGACTGGAGTGTCTGGTTTGGTGCTGAAAGAGTGCAGGACAGATATGTTGAATAGGGATGTGGATCTTGCTAGGCTGATGTTGCATGCCCAGCAGATCAAAGTAGACAAGATAAAGGAGAGGGATAGAGTAAGAGGAAACAAGAGGGCCAGGGCCAGGTCAGAGCAGCATGAGTGTGGTTAGACTAGATCCCATGGAGAGAATCATCCTCAGATTTAGAGCCATTCGTTTATGCCAGTAGCATCATCAGATAGTGCTTCCACACCCAGAGGTAGGTAGAATCAAGGGAATACACCTACTGTGTCCAGGTCCCAGAACAATGTGAGTAACAGGCTTAATTACCCCAGTGTGCTAAGTGTGGTAGAACCCATCTGGATGAGTGTTTGGCTGAGCAATGAGGTTGTTTTGGTTGTAGAAAGTTAGGCCACAAACTTGGAGCGTGTCCGCATGCCAGGCAGGGGAACCGCGATGTTCTCCCTTAGACTCAGACTACTAGTGCTTCAGCTCCTGTAGCCTGTCCAGCCCCTACTCAGGGCACTTCTACTAGCACTACTGGCGGTCAGCACCAGAGCAAATTTTATGCCCTACCATCTCACCAGGAGCAGGAGGAATCTCTTGATGTTGTTACTGGTATGCTCCATTTATTTCACTTTGATGTTTATGTGTTGCTGATCCTCGGGTCAAATTTTTCTTATGTGACACCGTTGGTTGCTGTGAATTTTGAAATGAGTCATTAAAATATCCCTAAATCTATTCTAGTTTCTACCCTAGTAGGTGAGTCTGTTGTTGCTAGGCAAGTGTACAAGAAGTGTCCTATTACTGTTCTTCATAGAGTCATATTTGCTGATTTGATAGAGCTGGATATGGTTGATTTTGATCTTATTCTTGGTATGGACTGGCTTCACTCTTGTTGTGCATCTATGACTGTCGTACCCGTGTAGTTAAGTTTCAGTTCCTGATGAACCGGTCTTTGAGTGGTCCAGAAATTCTATATCTCCCAAAAGTCATTTTATTTCATATCTTAAGGCTAGAAAGCTAATCTCTAAAGGATGCATCTATCATTTAGTTAGAGTAAAAGACACTAAGTCTAAGACTCCAACTATTTAGTCAGTAAACATTATTAATGAGTTTCCTGATTTTTTTTGGAAGATCTCCCAGGGGTACCTTCCGATAGAAATATAGAATTCGGGATTGATCTTCTTCCTAAGACAAAGCCTATTTCTATTCCCCTTTACCTTTTGGCACCCGTAGAACTTAAAGAGTTGAAAGACCAACTCAAAGATCTTTTAGACTAAGGTTTTATATGGCCCAGTATTTCTCCTTGGGGTGCACTTGTCCTATTTATGTGAAAGAAAGATGGTTCTTTACGTATGTGCATTGACTACCGATAACTTAATAAAGTCATGGTAAAAAACAAGTACCCCTTCCCAAAATTGATGACCTGTTTGACCAATTCCAAGGCGTAAGTTATTTAATAAAGATAGACCTTCAATTCAGCTATCACCAACTCAAAGTTAGGGAGTTTGATATCCCAAAGACAGCCTTCTGAACCTATTATGGTCATTTTGAGTTTCTAGTCATGTATTTTGGGCTAACCAATGCTCCAACAGCTTTCATGTACCTTACGAATCGAGTGTTCATGCAGTATCTTGACTGTTTGTCATAGTGTTCATAGATGATATTCTTGTGTACTTCCATAGTGAGGATGACCATGCAGACCATCTCCGAATTATCTTGCAAACTCTTAGAGATCACCAATTGTTCGCTAAATTCAGCAAGTGTAATTTTGACTGAGGTCAGTTGCTTTTCTGGGTCATATTATTTCAGCCGAAGGTATTAAGGTTGATCCCCAAAAGATAGAAGCTATAAGAAATTGGCCAAGACCTATCTCTCCATCTGACATTAGAAGTTTCTTGGGTCTATCTGGCTAATACCACCATTTTTTTGAAGGTTTATCTTCTATTGCATCTCCTAAGACCCGATTGACCCAAAACAAGGTTAAGTTCCTTTGGTCGAATTCTTGTGAGAAGAGTTTTCAAGAGTTGAAGACTCGACTCACTTCAGCCCCTGTGTTAACTTTCCATGATGGTACTAATGGTTTTGTTGTGTTTTGTGATGCCTCTAGAGTTGGCTTGTATTATGCGTTGATGAAGAAAGGTAAGGTTATAGCCTATGCCTCAAGACATTTGAAGCCGCATGAGAAGAATTACCCAACCCATGATCTTGAATTAGCTGCTGTGGTGTTTGGTTTGAAAATCTGGAGACATTATTTGTATGGTGTTCATGTTGATGTGTTTACTGATCATAAAAGTCTTTAGTTTGTATTTTCACAGACGGAGTTGAATCTTAGACAGAGGAATGGTTAGAGTTGTTAAAAGATTATGATTTGAGTATGTTGTATCATTTGGGAAAGGCCAATGTAGTGGCAGATGCCCTTAGCAGGTTATCTATGGGTAGCATTTTGCATGTAGAGAAGGATAAGAAAAACTTAACTCGTGATGTGCATCATTTGGCTAAAATGGATGTTAGGTTGCGTGATTCAGCTAAGGGGAACATTTTGGTATAGAGTAGTTTCAAATTCTCTTTAGTTTTGGAAGTAAAGGAGAAGTAAGATAGGGACCCTAGTTTGGTTAGACTGAAGGAGTCAGTTAAGGACCAAAAGGTAGAGGTTTTCTCCCAAGGGGGAGATGGTTGCGATTGTAGGGTAGATTGTGTGTTCCTTGTGTTAATGAGTTGAGACAGAGAATCATGGGTGAAGTGTATAGCGAGTGATATTCTATTCATCCCGGCACTACCAAGATATACATCGACTTACGAGAAATCTTTTGGTGGAGTGGTATGAAGAAGGATATAACGGAGTTCATAGTGAAGTGTGCAACATACCAGTAGATTAAGGTAGAGCACCAGAGACCTAGTGGTGTGATACAAGAGTTTAGTATGCCCACTTGGAAGTGGGAATAAATGAATATGGATTTTGTGATTGGCTTACCTCTTTTCCGACGCCATCATGATTCCATTTGGGTTGTGGTCGATAGGTTAAGTCATCGCATTTCTTACCAGTGCATACATCTGAGGATTATGCTAGATTATATATTCGGGTGTTAGTCCGATTGCATGGAGTTCCCTTGTCTTTTCTTTCGGATACGGGTTCTCAGTTTACTTCATAGTTTTGGAGAGCTTTTCAGAGGGGTCTTGGTACCCAAGTGCATTTGAGTTCTACTTTTCATCCATAGACAGATGGTTAAGTTGAGAGGAACATCAAAACTTTGGAAGATATATTGAGAGCATGTGCTTTTCATTTCGAGTTTGCTTATAACAAAGTATCCGGATGGCCCCATTTGAGGCTTTGTATGGGAGGAGATGTAGATCACCTATAGGTTGGTTTGAAGTGGGTGAAGCTACTATGATTGGACTTGATGCAGTGTTTGAGGCTATGGAGAAGGTGAAGTTGATTAGAGAGAGATCGAAATATCTTAGAGCCATCAGAAATCCTATACAGATATGAGGAGAAGGGATCTTGAGTTTGAAGTTGGTGATTTGGTGTACCTGAAAATTTTGCCCATTAAAGGGGTAAAAAGGTTTGGGAAGAAAGGAAAGCTTAGCCCCTGGTATATTGTTCCTTATAGGATCCTAAGTCATGTTGGGAGAGTAGCCTATGAGATTGATTTACCTGAAGAGTTGTCAGTTGTCCATCCTATCTTTCATGTCTCCATGCTTAAGAAGTGTATTGGTGATTTTGTTGTTGTAAAACGTTCAAAAAGCCCTGATGTTCAAAATAATCTTTCATTTGATGAGATTTCGGTTGAAATCTTAGCTTACCAAGTCCATAGACTAAGGAACAAAAAAGGTTCCGTTGGTCAAAGTGTTGTGGCGAAATCAGTCAGTTGAGGGTGCTACTTGGGAAGCCAAAGCAAATATGCGATCCAAGTACCCACATCTCTTCTCCGCAAATTCAGATCAAGCCAAAGGTACCATTTTCTCTTAATTCAATCCCTTTCTAATCAAGTTGCAGCTGTATGGTCATTCTTATTATGAGTTTATGCATTCTATGAAGTATCTGAAAGTTTAGAATGAAGTAGAGTCAGTTTAGCAAGATGTTTCAGCTGTGTATCAATAATTTTCCTTTCGCTCTTAGCTTAACTAGCGACATTCGAGGATGAATGTTTCCAAGGGGGAGATATTGTAAGACCCCGCACAGTTCTCTCGACGTTAGAGCTTTCAAAACGAGTCACAAGAAGGTTAACACTTAGAATTTTAGATAAGTGTTCAACACTTAGTTTATTTTGAGCCTTCGAACTTCGACAAATTATTTCGTGACCTTCCCGACCTCCATTTCTTGATTTTTGTATTGTGTTGCAATGGGGCAAGGTCGTAGTACATCTTGGGTGAGTTTCTGAATTATTAGATGAGCCTAAGGTCATGTTTGGGTTGGCAAAACAGTAGCTAAAGGCTGTTAAGGGGCACTGCCCAGCTTAGCTAAGGCTCTGGGCAAGGCGCCGCCCACCTTAGCAAAGGCTCTGGGCAAGGCTCCGTCCTTGCCACAACATTTGTGCCTAATTTTCAGCTTCTTTTCTCCATCTCATTAAGGGTAAAGTTGGTATTTACCACCCATTTTTCATTCTTAACACGAAATCAAGCTCCCAAATCACCATTCTATTAATACTTTCATCAAAATTGCTCAAGAATTCTCATTAGGGTTTCAACCTAAAGATCCAAATATCTCAAGATTCAACCGTACGTTTTCAATAATTTTTAGAGATTCGGAATCAACATTGCAAAGGCTACAAGAAGCACCTATTATTTTCATAAATAGAAATCCAAAGTTAGGAGTTCACTCAAATCTTTAATTTCGAGGTATGTGGGGCTTGAACAAGAACATCCTTTCATTCTTGTGCACAAAAGTTTTAGTTTTTCTTAAAGAATTTTGTATTTTCAAGATGAATTCGTGTCTAGTTTGCTATATTTTGAATTATGGATTATAACTTGTTCAAGCCTTGAATTGCATGATTTTCTTGTTTAAGTATAATTTGAATTGTTAATACATGTGATAAATTGCGCATCCTTATATTAATATCCTATTTTTAAGAATTTCCAAGACTTTTGTCATGAATTGAGCCTTATTGTGTAATTGTGATTCCTTAAGAATGAGTTGTTGCTATCCTCTAAAGTATTTCAAGAAGTGTACTTATATCTCCATGTTAATGAGGTTTTAAAGTTTATTGATGATAAGTCTATCAAGATTTCAAGAAAAGAATTGATTTTGATCCTAAGCTAAGAATGAAATCCACTCCATTTTGATTTAAGTAAAAAGGGAAGCATAGTTGGCTCCCATTGAGTATTTCTGAACTGTTTTAAGGTGTGTTTTCTTAAAGTTTTGAGCTTAAGTAAGGGAGTAGTATTTAGCACCGAGTTGGGCTTGATTCCAAGGTCTCATACCCAAGAAATATGTGCCCCCGTAGGTTTCTGATTTACCCCAAGTGGGTTAAGCTAGTGATCAGTAAAAGTAAAGGTTCTACTCCGATGGCAAGGATAGAACAGCTCTCCCCAACATGGGCAAGATGTTGTACTCCATATAAGCTCACATGGTTTATGTTGGTTAGAATAAACTCCCAAGTTTCCTAGAGTCTCTAGTCAAGTTCCAAAATTATTAAGTTCTCAAGTTTTACAGAAGTTTTAATATCCTTAAGATAAAAGTGTGAGTTTGAAGGTATTTGTATTTTGAAAGCTATGATCCTAAGATTTCTAAGGTTCTTAAGTGTCATGATTTTTAAGTCCCAAGAAGTTCCTTGTTTTCATAAGATTACAGTGTAATGACTTACGTGATTTATAGTATACGTATTTCCTATTCATGAATTATGAGAGTTTATTTCAAGCTATGTGAGTCATCTATTATAGCATGCATGTTTTCTATAAAGACTTATAATATTGATTATTTAATTACATACACCCCCATATACTCAGTACATTCCCAAAGTACTGATCCACATACTTGTCTGTGTGCTAGATTTCCTCATAATGTAGGTTTAGGTGCTCAGTCCCAGCCTCATCAGTGATTCCTGAGTACCTTATCTACATTTCCACAGTGGTGAGTCCTCATGGTTTGAGGACCTATATTCAGACATTTCAGTATTTTAGTAGACTTTTATATGCTTTCAGTTCAGTTTGAGTCAGTTGAAGATCTATCCCAATGGCTCTCTAGTTATCGAGTTGTAGAGGCTTTGTCAGACTAGATTGTCAGTATGTTTGGACATTGAGTATTTTATTACTTTTACAGTACTTATTTATGATTCAATTAGACATGATATGATATGTTTTAGTATGTTGCTTCTAGTATCTTGATTTAACCATGTTAGAAGTAGTAGCAAGCTCAAAGGGTTAGCTTGGGGCTACTTATAGCCTTAACAATCGTGTGACAACCCTTTTTTTGGGTGTTACACAGGGAGATATGCCCACGGTATCCTGCCGAGTCCGGTACCTGGGGAGAGCCAACAATAGACACCGCGGTGCCTCGCTCAGATCGGCGCTCCAGAGCTTGTGGCACCCTAGTTAGTCCGGCCTGTGTATTTTCTGCAGTCAAGCTCCGCATTTAAGGGTAAATGGGTCAATTCCCTTCACCCTATATCTCCATACATGGGATTAAATCCCCAAATAGTATAATTGCTCATTCTTTTCTTAAAATTCTCTCAAGAACAAGCCATATATTCGTCAAGTTCAAGAATTAAATCTCTAGAACTCACTACAATTTTCATAAATTTAGAAATCTAGGTATGTGAAGTGTTCATCCACGGGTCCCTTCCACCCTTGGAGTTCAAGAAACCCTTTTGAAAACATGAATTATGATTTACATGTTGTTGATTGGATTGTACTCATATTGATGTTGTTATATGGTTTCCAAGTTGAGATCTTTAATAAATTTCATAAAATTATGTTAACATGTGTGTTGAAATCCTTGAATTTGAATTGATTAATGTAGCTATGATGTATTAGTTTATTGTTCATGCCCAAACATAAGGTTATGTCTCCCATGTATTTGTCAAAAGGCCTAAGTGAATAAATTTTTCCATGTGATCCATTGGTGGTCTTATGATGAATTCATGATAGAACTATATGTTCAAAATTACTCCTATGTTAAAGTTATGCCTTGCAAGTGTTTGTTGGGATGCCTATGTGAATTGAATAATGTCCTATGACATGATAGCATGTGTTTCTATCCATGTACAAGCTTAAGAATTTCAAGTGCTTGATGAAATGCTTTATTGATTGCATTGTGAACAGTTGACTATTGTCATGTTTCCAAGAATTATCATGTCTTATTATTATTTATGCTATCAACTACTGTGGGTATTTAATACCTGATAATTTAGCTGTATACCTAAAGCCAATGTCAGTTACGGAATAGTCTCAGTCATGTCACGATCAGTAATACTCTTAGTCAGTTATAGAACTTAGGAGCACTTAGTAAACTCAGTATTGGTCCAGTCCAGTTCAGTATTCAGTTCAGACCTCAGTTCAGTTAAGTTCAACAATATAATTAGTAACAGTTCAGTCGAGCCTAGTATGAACTAGGTAATTAGTTCATTGTCTATTCAGTTGTAAGTAAGATTCAGCACCGAGTGAATCCAAGGATGGGGACTCACCTGCCAGTAGAGGGTTTGATCCTTAGAAGCACTCCATATATTCCAGAACTACGTAGCCAGCGTAGGTTGAGACATCAACCTGCCAATTGAGGGTTGATGAGGTGCTTTACCTACCAGTAGAGAGTACCACTATTCTCATTCAGAGAATATTCCAAATGAGGGTGACTCACAACTTGTATTTACTCGTGACACGATACTGACACCCTTCCAGCTGGGGTTACAAGCTTGGACCCCAAATATATTCTAAAAAGGGGAATGTTGATTAGATGATTACCTCCCACAACCTCAGTTTCAGATTCAGTCTCAGTATAGAACACAGTTTTGTTCTACAAATTCAGGACTATCAGAGACGGTCACTCAGTTCAGTATAAAACTCAATATAGTTCTACAGAATTAGGACTGTCAGATACAGTCACTTAGTTATCAGTAATATAATATTAGTAAACTCAGATATCAGTGAATAAGTATTTAGAACTTAGTATCCAGTGTTAGTATGATCTCAGTTACAGTTTTCGTATTCATGTATGTACTCTCATTCAGTTATACTCATGTCATTCAGTCAGTATTGTTCATGTATATGAACCCATGCATCTCAGCCTACCTCACTTAGGATACCAGTACATTTAAAGTACTAACACATGCTTTTCTTTTATGCTATGATGTCTTATATCATAGGTTCAGATGCACGGGCTCCTAACCGATCTTAGCAGCCCAGATTATCATCAGCAAATTTGTTGGTGAGTCCTCAAAGTATGAGGACAAAGTTATGATTTCAGTTGTCAGTATTCAGTTTATCTAAGTAGTCAGAGTTAGTTGGGGACTTGTCCCATCAATTCCATATTTTCAGATAGTTTAGAGGCATTTTTAGACTAGAGTATTTTCAGACAGTTGTTTTCAGTATTAAGATTTTAGTATACAGTATTGATTGCAGATTTGAACCTTATGGAAGTTTTTTACATTTATCTCTATTATATTATTATTAGAGTATTACTATTATTCAGTTCTCACAATAGATACCAGTCATGGGTTAGCTAGTGGTCTTTTAGGATTGCTAGCACCGTGTAGCATCTAGGGTACGAACTCGGGGCGTTATAGTTTCGACTAGTAATGACTTAAATTGTTTTCCCCATGTTTTAAATGGATTATTCATGCTTTGATTGATGGTTTTGGGACTAAATGGGTGCATTGTTATAATATTTGGAATGGGGCACATAGGTTTCCCCAAATTAATAGATTTTGGCATCTTGTTGGCATTAACCTCAACTCACTTTGTTAAGTTGGTTTCAAATATGGATATTTGCACGATTTAACTTATATTTCGAGAACATTGCATTGCATTGATGAATAATTTTATAAAATGGTTTTGGAATGTATTTGTTGGCCATGGTTTTGGATTTAAAATGGAACTTAGGAGTTTAATGGTTACGTGGACTAGTTTGGCATAATTGAATTAGCTTGCAAGAACATTGGTATGATGATACCAAGAGGTAATACCTAATAATAATGACTCCTTGTTTTATGATTGGATTATGTGTAATCTATTTTAATTTGGTCATAATGGGAATTGTGTAGCTCATCGTAAAGGTGTAGTCTTGAGGGAACTAACATTGGAAACCATGTTTGCTAGCATAGGAAGTCTATATAACTATGTGTCTAGATACACATTATATTTTTAAAATGGTTAATGCCTTGGTGACTTTAGATCTTTCTAGGATTTTCTTAGTTCGTGCAGCTAACACTTATTGGGGCCCTTCTGGTGGAGGGAGGTGGATACCATATATCCCATAGGTACCTTTAGGATGGAGCAAGATACACATTTTAGGCTAATGTTTTAAACTCTCATGTTCACAACCCTTTCCCTATCACGACATTCTATGAATGTATATATAAATGTTGTGCATGTTGTTTTGGACTGAATTTTTGTAATTGCACTATTTTATCCCATCCCCTTAAGTTACATACTAGTGCTCACCCTACTGACTATCCCCAAACACTACATCATTTCATGATGTAGATCTGAAGGACATTTTTATTACTCCTATGTAGCGCTGGGTGGTGGGGTTCCTTGTTTAGTTATTGTAAAATGGCGAGCCTCTATCATTCTAAAGACCAAGTTATTTCATTAGGTTTCTTCTCATATTTTGGTAATTATGGATATTGCTTTGTCATAATCGGGGGCATGTTTTGACTTTGTTTGGTATTTTTAGTTTAGATGCTTTTGTGGATAGTTTTGGGATATTGGTTATTTTGTTTATACTCTAAGATTTTGATTAATTCATCTATCTGTATTGATATTTTAGTTGGTTTTTACTATTTACATTCATGTGATATTGAGGTAATGCTAGGGGTATGGTTACCAATCCTAAGTGGGCTTAAGGTCCCTTTCACAACTATTCCCATATTTTGGTTGTGAAACCTATTGAGTTAGGCTATAGAGGTTGCTTTATGTTCGATGATATTGACTATTTGTCCAAGGACTGCCCTCGCCATGTGATCAGAGCTACTCCTATTTTAGTTGTAAGAGGTAAGGGTTCTACTAGAGGGGCAAAAGGTAGAAGTAGTGGAGCTCGTGGTGGTGGTCATGGGGCCATTTAGTTAGTTGGTAGTCATGGTCAGTTCTATGCTATGCCCTTTAGACTAGAGAAAAAGTCTTCTAATATTATGATCACAAGCATTATAGCCATTTATTTTTTATCTACATCTGTATTATTTGATTCGGAATTGACTTTATTCTAATTGTCAACATATTTTTCTTTGGGTTTTAATTCTATTAGTGAGCCTCTTGCCATGCCTGTTTGTACATTTACCTTTATAGAAGATTCTTTATTGGTAGATCGGGTGCACCGATTTTGTATTGTGAATTTTATCGGGCGTGAGACTTGGGTATATTTTCTTGTCTTAGATATGGTTGATTTAAATGTCATATTAGGTATGGATTAGTTGGCACCTTGCCATGTTGTTCTATACTATTATTCTAAGATTGCGGCTTTAGCTTCCCTAAGGGTGCCAAGATACAATAGAAGGGTGCACTTCATTTAGGTCCTAAGAGGGTTAAATCTTATGTCTAGTCTTGTCGATTGGCTGAGAGGGGGTGTTTGTCTTATTTGTCTCATATTCATGATACTAATGTTACTGTACCTCCATCTTTGAATTTTGCTCGTGTTGTATGTGGGTTTATACATATGTTCCCTACATATTTGCATAATATTCCTCCAGATCGAGATATTGATTTTATAGTTAGCGTTGAACTGGAACCAAGCCTATTTCTATTTCTCCTTATAGGATAAAATTAAAGGATCAGTTGTATGAGTTATTGGATAAGGGATTTATCCAGCTTAGTGTGTTGGCTTAGGGTTGGCTTGTCTTGTTTGTGAAGAAGAAGGATGAATCTATATGTATTGATTATCGATAGTTGAATAAGGTAATGGTTAAGAATAAGTATCTGCTTTCTTATATTGATGATGTGTTTGATCAACTTTAGGGTGCTTCAGTACTTTCAAAGATGATTTAAGGTCTGGGTATCACCAGTTGAGGATTAAAGCTTCAGATATTCAGAAGGCAATTTTTCAGACTTGGTATGGTCATTTTGAGTTCTTTGTTATGTACTTTGGGTTGACTAATGACCCAACCGTATTCATGAATTTGATAAATCAGCTATTTCAAATTTATCTCGACTTTTTTATTATTGTATTTATAGATTATACCTTTATTTATTCCATGAGTGAGGCTGAGCATGAGGAGTATTCATGGATTGTGCTACAAAGATTGAGGGATGAGAAATTATATGATAAGTTCTCTATGTGGGTGTTTTGGTTGAAGTTTCTTTCTTTCTTCGGTCAGGTGGTGACTAAGGATGGTATTATGGTAGATCCAGCAAAGATTGTAGAGATTTGTGATTGGTCTAGACCTACTCCGCCCATAAAAATTGGGAGTTTTATTATAAAACCCCGTATTTCTTAAGCTTAACTTAGCTCTAAGTTCATGAGTTATCCTATATAAATATTTTGAAATACTTAGTATTTTATAGTTTAGAGCCTACTATTACGTAGGAAATTGAACTATCTTTCCAACGATATAAAATTTGCCAAAATCCAATAACCTGGTAAGAAGTTATAGAGATTTTAAGTTTCAGTCGTTAATCCCCATTATTTTGACCACTAGCATGTCGCAGAGCCAGTCTAAATAACAATTGTCAATTTTCAGTGTTGCTTCGCGATAGTGGCGCGTCACTCCATAGACCCAGTTCATAATTTTCTAATTCTAGTAAGGCAACACGATCCTAGCGCATCGCGCCAAGGGTGAATTTCAGAATTAAAGGGGCACGACGATTCCTCTGCATCACGCCAATCCCTTAGTTTTCAGTTGTTAGTTTCAATTCAGAATATGTATAGACTACCACCACTTGAACAAAGTCATAGTCAAGAATAAATACCCACTTCCTAGAAATGATGATTTGTTTGACCAACTTCAGGGTGCTAGTTACGTTTCTAAAACAGGCTATCATCAGCTCAGGGTTAGAGAATGTGACATTCCAACAATATCTTTCCGAACTCGGTATGGTCATTTTGAATTTCTAGTTATGTCCTTTGGTATTACTAATGCCACTGCAACTTTCAAGGACTTAATGAATCGTGTGTTTAAATAGTATTTTGAAATGTTCATTATGGTATTCATCGATGACATTTTATCTATTCCCGTAGCGAGAATAATCACGCAGAACACCTCAGAATCATACTTCAGACTCTCATAACCCATCAGTTATAATGACATTTATTCATGTCTTACATGTCAGCTCTATGATCATAGCTCATATTCGTGCACGTTAGCGAAAATCATGTACACTTACAGTTCCTAGTATAGGAGTTCAAGTTCACTCAGTGTTACAAATCATGTTTCATGCATATAGAAACTCCAGAATCAGGTCATGTAGCTCATGAATGATGTACTCACATCATGCTTTAAAGTATGCTCAGTTTCCATGACCCATGCTACACTCTTAAGGATTGGCTAAATTCATATTATGTCACGTATATCCTCAGTTTAGATCTCTTGATAAATCCATGATGTTGCTATTCTATCCCTCAGGCCTCAGCTAAGTGTCAAGTTTGGTAGGGTGTTCTTTCATGCTTCAGGTCCTTAAGTTTTAACTCTTCAGTGAACTCTCCTTATGAAATGATGTAGTAATGAGAGATTACTTCAATGGGGAGAGTAAATGTTTCATGTTAAGGAAAGATTTTTGCGTACTTATTTTACACAAGGCCTTAGTGATAACGCTCAATCTACAGCTCTCGTGGGAGTGTAAAGCGGTCGTTAGCAAATATAGAACCCAACCTGGGTTGGGTATCGATCCCACAGAGAATAGCTTGGCCAACAAGCAAGAGAAATTACTAGACTTTTAGTGCAAGTCTCGTAGGAAAGGGGGGATTGTAGTATGTAACCAAAACAAGAATGTAAGAACTGAAAATAGCAAAATAAAGAGAGATTGTCACGTGTGTTGTAAACAATGAGAATTGAGGCGTTGGGGTTATGTCCACCTTCTGAGGTATACGTCTCTATTGGCTATGAGTGTGTAGAGTCTTGACATGTAATTGCTTATAGAGAATTGTAGTCGATGGTAAATCCAAGCGTCTCTCGACCTAAACAAGGACTATTTCACTTTAACTCTCTCGAGCTTAAAGCGTGACTAACGGTACGAATTCTCCAAGAAGTTAGTCCAGGTACGGCACTAGCTTTTTAATAGGAAAGGGTGTCCTACTACCTTGACATTATCTCTTTTCCAGACAAATAACTTTTCTCTCGAACAAGTCAGATGTTAGACTGGCGTTGGTCTATGCGTCTTCTTTTCTAGACAAATAACCTTTCTCTCGAACAGGTTAGATGTTAGAATGGCGTGTTCTTGTGTTTGAACCGCAAAGAATGTAGATTTAAGATGAAGAGAATAATGATATAAGCAATATACTTGTCTTGAACTCACAAACTCATAGCTATAGATAGTAACTCATTCGGCTTCCATAACCCCAACTAAGAGATTTAGTTACCCATGAATGCGAAGGATATCACGTTTTGCATGGTGGATGGCGTGAATAGTAGGTGTTTGGCGTGTGGTTTTAGTGATTCCGTAGCAAGTAACGATTCTCTTGTTGTGGAATTTAAGAGTAGAAGAATGAAGAATTGAGAATGGGTTGTAGGAAGATGTCTTAATTGTAAGGAGATGAATGAATTGTCAGAATGTCTCCCCTCCTCTTAAAATCTCTAACATGATAGGGTATTTATAATACTCCTATCCTACTCCTCCTAAACTAATAAAATAAATAACCAAATCCTAATATACTAATGAAATCCTTGACCCAATTGTACTAGGGTAAGGTTACAAAATTATAATCCAAATAGAATGATGAAACACATAACCTAATTGCACTAGGTTAATGTATTATGGCAAAAATCCAGCTTTGTGTCTGTAAGTCCCAAAGTCTTCAGAAATGCTGTTTTAGCCCGGGACAGATTTTCCATGCAGCAGATTTAGTCCTTTATGCGTCCAGCTCCTTTCCATCTCGTTTGTGAGCTTTCTTTTGCGTCAAGTAAGCCATAAATTGCTGTATTTTGCATCATTTATACCTGAAACTTTCCTAATCACATTTGTTAGCTCATTTACAGGAAAAAGGACTAAAAGTGTACGAAATAGATAATTAGTTCTCGAAACTAGGCTAAAATATGGGCAAAATATATTGATATAGGCGCGTAATTTCGCCTATCATCACTTAGTTATAAAGATAGGCTTGAATGTCAAGTTAGTATACAAGTAAATGGCTAGAAAGAAGTTGTATCTAGTAGCTGAAGGGGGGATTAGAATTTTTCATGAGATGGAAGTTGAGAAAATACAGAGTATGAGTGTCTCTTTAGATCCTCGATTTATGTCAACCTCCATCACATAGTTATCATAACTCAGTTACAGTCCTAGTTCAATATTAAGTTCAAAAATCAATTCAGTCTCAGGTTTGCTTGACTTTAACGTATAGTTATCAGTTATTCAGTTACCAGTATTTCAGAATCAGGATATACGCTTGGTCTTGCATTCTCAGATAATACCATTTTCACACATTCATACTCAGTTATATCATGTTTTTTAGGAAGTCCTTACCTTGTATGCATAATACTCTACAGTTTCAATCCAGACTAAGTATAGTTCAATCTTACATGACCAGTATTCAGCTATCAGCCATTTAGTTAATCAGATAAGTCAGTATGTTTATGCATTCATGATCAGCGCCCTCGTGAATATTTTTAGTAGTCTCAGGTGAAGTCTTGTACTAAGGTGGAGAGTATAATTGAGAGAGTATTCAAGGGTTATGTCTATGCTTGAAAAATTTGTAGTTGCAGTGCATAAGGTTTAGTCACTCTATCTTAGATGATGTTTTGTAGGCCTCACCTCATATTACAGAATTTTAGCCAGGATGTGATTTCTTATTCAGATGTCTTATTCATCTCATGCCAGGATTCCTTGCTCCCTAAAGGCATTAGAACTTTATAGAAAGAGTGTCAAAGAAATTCTCCAGTGACTATAAGTTTTTTCACTTTGAGATAGTCCGTAAAGCTAGCAGTTTAGTTTAACAGTCAAGCGGACAAGTTCATATGGTTTCCCATCTCTTCATCTAGTAGTCCTATCCGAAGTCTCATGTTTATGCCCGTTCTAGGATGGAGCATCTTGGTAGTTACGAGTTTATTCCAGTTCATGTAACATGCCTCAGTTTTAGATCCCATATATTCACTCATGATTCAGTTCATAGGTGCCCTGTGCATCATCTCAGTTTATCTTCATTATCTCATCCAAGTCAGCATTCTTTGGAGGACATAATGACCCAAGGGGGAGATGAACTATAACACTCGAGCTTTCATATCCTAAACCATCCAGTTTCTCTTTACATAACAAATCCAGTTTCGAGTAGGGATACTCTTAAGTTGACCCTCAAGTTGCAAACTCAACTGTAAGCCACATATTCAGGGGCTCAGTTCAGTTTATGATATTTAGTTCATGTATCACATTTTAGGCTCAGTTGTGTTCTCATGTTCCCCGTTCATGCATATTCAGTAAATGATCTTGAGTTTGAGATCGGTGATGTTATATTCTTAAAAATCTCTCCCATGAAGGGAGTAAAGAGGTTTGACAAGAAGGGAAAACTCATTCCCCAATATGTTGGTCCTTATAGAATCCTTAGTCCTTTTGGAAAGGTAACTTACGAGCTTGAGTTTCCTTTAGATCTAGCTTCAATGTATCCAGTATTTCACATCTCTTTGCAAAATAAATGCATTGGTGAACCAGCAGTCGTAGTCCTTTTAGAGGATGTAAACAATCAAAATAATCTTTCTTTTGAAGAGGTTCCAGTCCAGATCCTCGATCATCATATTCGCAGACTAAGGAACAAAAAAGTTCCCTTAATCAAAGTTCTTTGGCAGAATTAGTCCATTAAGAGAGCTACTTAGGAAGAAGAAGCAGATATGCAGACCAAGTATCCTCACCTCTTCTCCGCAAACTCAGATCCAGCTTAAGGTAACAGTCTTCCTTATCTTTACGCAATTTCATGATTCAGATATAATTATAAACTCGGTATCCATTACCATTGCATATTCAGTCAAGCATTCATGAATCAACTTAGATATGTACTCATGTATCAGATATGCATGTTCAGTATAGAAAGTTCAGCTTATCAGTAGCTTCAGTCATGTATTCTATGCATCAGATATACATCTTTAGTATAAGAACTCATTTTGTCAGTAGTTCAGTCATGTAGCCATGCATTAGATATGCATGTTCAATGAGTTAGCTCAGTCTATCAGTGTTTCCCAACTTAATCGGTCTTATTTGAGGATGAATGTTCTCAAGGGGAGATATTGTAAAACCCCATATTTCTTATGCATAACTTAGCTCTAAGTTCATGAGTTATCTTATATAATTTTTTTGAAATACTCAGTATTTTATAGTTTAGAGCCTCCCATTACGTAGGAAATTGAACTAGCTTTCCAACGATATAAAATTCATCAAAATCTAATAACTGGGTAAGAAGTTATGGTGATTTTAAGTTTCAGTCGTTAATCCCCATCATTTTGACCACCAGCGCATCGCGGAGCCAGTCTAAATGACAATTATCAATTTCCAGTATTGCTTCGCGATAGTTGTGCATCACGCCATAGATCCAATTTATAATTTTACAATTCAAGTAAGGCAATGTGATCCTAGCGCGTTGCGGCAAGTGTGAATTTCAGAATCAAAGGGGCACCGAGATTCCTCCACATCGCGCCAATCCCTCAGGTTCCAATTGTTAGTTTCAAGTGACATGGTGCGATAGCGCTACGTCCAGCATTAAAACAGTCTTTTTCATAATTTTAATATGTCCAGGTATGGGATTTAAGCCCTAAAAACATTTTAAATCATTTTTTATTGAATTTACCCCAAATTAAGGTCATTCTCTCTCAAAGGGCTAAACTCTAGCTCCAAGAAATCAAGGTCAATATCAAGAATTTCTCAAATAACCCTCAAGAACTAGTAATCCAAGGTATGTTCGGTGTTCATTCATGGGTCCCTTTCACCTATGAAGCCCAAGAACCCTTTTTCAAATACAAAGATTTATGTGTTTATGAATTTCCATGATTTAGTTGAATTGAATTCATGTTCATGTTATTGTTGGGTTTTAATTCATGACTTAAATTACAAGTTCCAAGAATTGATCCTAGTATGTCTTGATTTACATGATATTTATAATAAACCCTTCAATCTACAAGTTGATTGATGTAACCATGATAATTACATGTGTTGATTATTGTATGATCTAAGCATGCTCCCCAAGTATTTGATAAAATGCCTATGTGAATGAAATACTGCCATTATAACATGATACCATTATTCCCTATTCATGAATAAGTAGATGCCTTACAAGTGTTTGATAAAATGTCTCTATGGATGAATTATGAACAAGTGAACAATGTTATGTTATTCAAGATTATGCTATGCTTTACTTTATATGCTATTAAGTCCTGGGGATATTTAATACCTGACAATTTAGTTATTTACTTAGAGCCAGTATCAGTTACAGAATAGTCTCAGTCATGTCATGATCAACTGTACTCTTAGTAAGTTACAGAACTCAATAGAACTCAGTTAGTTACAAAAATCAATAAACTCAGTATCAATCCAATTCAGTTCAGTATACTTAGTTTAGTGTCTATTTAGTTAGGAGTAGAATTCAGCACCGAGTGAACCCAAGGATGGGGGATCACCTGCCAGTAGAGGGTGTGATCATTAGAAGCAATCCTTGCATTCTAGAACTACGTAGCCAGCATAGGTTGAGATATTAAACCTATCAGTTGAGGGTTAACAAGGTGTTTTAACCTGTCAGTTGATGGTTCCACCATTCTCATTAGAGTACTTACCATATGAGGGTAACTCTCAGCTTATTTTTACTCATGGTACGGTATTGACACCCTTCCAATTGGGGTTACAGATTGGACCCCAACTTAGTTATCTTATCTTATTTGGGGCATTTTGGTTAGATGATTATGTCCCATAGTTTTAGTCTCAGTATTTAGAATAGAACTCAGTTTAGTTCTATAGAATCAAGACTGTCAGATACAGTCAATCAGTATCAGTAACTCAGTTATTTTAGATTATTAGTTACTCAGTATCAAGACTCAGTACTTAGCTTCAAAAAAGCTCAGTTACTATATATATATATATATATATATATATATATATATATACACAGTTTTGTATACTCAGTATTTACAGCAGTTCAGATTATCCATGTATGCTCATGTTCAGTTACTCTATATTATTCAGTCAGTATTGTTCATGTATATAAACCCTTGCATTCAGACTTACCTCATCTAGCATACCAGTACATTTCACGTACTGATTCTTACTCTTTCTTTGCACTATGATGTCTCTTATCTTATGTTCGGACGCTCAGGTTCCCGACCGTGCATAGATAGATTTAGATTTAGCCAACAGTAGTAGATTTAGTTTTGAGTCCTTATCATTTGAGGATATTCTTTTATTTTATTATTTTAGTAGACTTAGTATTGAGTAGATGGGGCTAGTTGGGAAATTATCCCATCAGCTCCATTTTCAGACAGTTTAGTTAAGAGGTTTTAGACTAGATGTTCACACAGTTTACCGTTTTACAGATATTATCACAGATGTTATATTATATTAGTGTTTCAGATATTTTGAACCTTATGGAACTTTAGCCTATTTTTTGCATTTATTACAGTATATTATTTAGTGCTCACAACAAATATCAGTCATGGGTTAGCTTGTGATCCTTCGGGGTCGTAAGCACCATGTAGTGTCTGGGGTACAGACTAGGGGCATTACATTTATTTTCTTAACAGGTTATAATTGGCATTTTGTGAAGAGTTTTTCATTGATTGTATCTCCATTGACCAATATATCTCAAAAGGAAATTTTCTTTTAGTGGTCTGGTGTTTGTGAGGTGAGTTCCAAAAGCTGAAGAATTTGTTGACTTTAGCTCCTATCTTGACCTTGCCTAAGGGGGATGTGGGTTTCATTTTCTTTAGTGATGCTTTAGTTGTTGGGTTAGGTGTTGTGTTAATGTAGAGGTGTAAGGTTATTGCGTATTCTTCTCATTAGTTGAATCCCTACGAGAGGAATTACCCTATCCATGATTTTGAGTTGTGCGTGTTTGTTTATGCCTTGATTTTTTGGAGGCACTACTTGTATGGATTCTGTTGAGAGATTTTCTCAGACATTATAGCCTCTAGTACTTTTTCACCCAAAGAGATCTTAATTTGAGGAAGTGCCATTGGCTTAAGTTTCTTAAGGATTACGACCTGCCTATTCTCTATCATGTAGGATGCTTTGAGATGGAAGTCAAATAGCATAGGTATCTTGGCACATCTTTTGACCTAGGAAAGGCCTTTGGCCTTAGAAGTTCAATTTTTAGCTAACCAGAAGGTTAGGATTGATATTTCAATACTTGGGCATATTTTGGCATTTATGGAGGCTATGTCTTCTTTGATGGAGCAGATTCGAGCTCATCAATTTGATAATATTAAATTGACGTTGATTTGGGATAAGATGTTGAGTGGTGATTCTAAGAAAGCCTTACTTGATTAAGATAGGATTTTCAATAATGGGTGCTTGGATTAGATTGATTTTGGAGGAGGCCCATTGTTATAGGTATTTTATCCATCTGGTAGTAACTAAGATGTACTATTTTTGAGGTCTCTTAATTGGTGAGGTGGTATTAGGAAGGGTGTATATGATTTTGTAGCTCGTTACCTACATTATCGGTAAGTGAAGTTTGAGCATATGAGATCGGGTGGTTACTTCAGAGGTTTCCCATTCCTGAGTAGAAGTGGGAATAGATCACTATAGAGTTTGTGACCTACTTTCCTTATATTACTCATGGTTTTGATAGTGTTTGGTTCATTGTGGATTAATTGACCACGTCTGCTTATTTTCTTTCAGTTCAGGTATCTTTTAATGCCAAGTGGTTGGTCTGTATCCACATTTGTAAAATTGTGTATCTTCATAGTGTGCTAGTGTCTATTATCTCAGATTGAGGTTCAATGTTAATATCTCACTTTTGGAAGGCGTTTCAGGATGAGTTGGGTACTAGGGTTAATCTTAGCATAATTTTTTCACCCTTATATTGACGGTCAGTCAGAGTAGACTATTCAAGTCTTGGAGGATATTCTTCGTGCGTATGTGATGGATATTGATGGTTAGTGGAAGCATTATCTAGCTTTGGCATAGTTTGCTAAGAATAACAACTACCATTCCAGTACTGATAGGGCTCTTTTTGAGGCTTTGTATGATAGGTGTTATCTTTTACCAATTGGTTGGTTTGAGGTTTCATATGTTAGACCTCAAGTTATAAACTTGCTTTTTGAGTCTTAGGATAGGGTTTAGATCATTCAAGATAGACTTCAAGCGGCCCAGAGTTGGCAGAATTTCTATGCAGAACGTAGACTTTGGGCCCTGAGATTTGGTGTTGGTGATCGTATTTTCCTTCAAGTTTTACCCATGAAGGGTGTGATGGGGTTTTGGAGGAAATTCAAGCTTATCCCTAGGTATATAGGCCCATTTGAGATTCTTTGGGATGTTGGTGGTGTGGCTTATGAGTTGGCTTTGACCCCAAATCTATCAATTGTCCATCCAATTTTTTATGTCTTCATGCTTCTCCTTTATATTTTGAGTGAGTTTCATAGCATTCATTGGGAGTCGATTCAATTAGATGAGAGGTTGTCTTTTGTTGAAGAGCCAATCTCCATCTTAGCTAGGGATGTTAGACGATTGCGTTCTAGAGTTATTCCAATGGTTAAGGTTTAATGGAGTCATACATTATGGATGAGTCAACTTGGGAGGCCGAGTATGATACATGTAGTTCTTATCCCCACCTTTTTGCGGTTCATGTATTTCCCTTGCCTTTAGTTTAAAGATGAACTAGAATTTTAGTGGTGGATGATGTAACAACTCAATTTTTGATGAATTATATGAAATATGAGTTTCTTATGATTTGAACCGTCTACCCCACCCCGTGGTTGTGTTGTGGTATTTCTGGGATATGGGGATGATCGGCATAGTTTTTGGTGCATTTTGTTGTAATTTATGTGGAATTGTGTTTTTTTGTGGCTTGAGAAGCCATAATGTTGTCTTCAGTCAATATTTATTGATCTTTGCATCGGATGACAAAATGGACTGTGCTAGTAGATCCAAAACATCAATTTTACGGTAGTAATAAGGTTGGTTTGGTTTTATGGACTTTATATCTTATTTAGACCCTCAGTTTAAAAAGTTGTGATTTTGGATTTCGGGGGTCAAATTAGTGAAAATGAGGTTTTCTCAAAAATCTTAAATCACCATTGAGTCTGGGGCATCAAATTTAATAGGGTAGCATTGTTCATTTGTGTTCACAGGATTCCAAGTGAATCTCGAGGGGTTTACGAAGACTTGGAATTCTCCAAGTCCCAAACTGATGCAACCACGATCGTGAAACAAATGTCGATATCACAAATATGGGTGCATACCAAGTGTTGCGATTGTGATACCACCTTTATCCAGGTATCGCGCTGCCTGAGTTATATATAACCATATTTTGCCATCTTTAACCATTTTTGAGACTTGGAGCTTAGGGTTTCGTGATTCTGAGCAATTTCTTCCACTTTTAAGCTTTGGTATACTCCAAAACACCTATTTAAATTTCTTTTCTTCAATCTTTATCATCTAATTCTTGTTTTAATGCGGATTTAAAAAGTGGAAATTGGGGATTTGGCCTGGAATCCCCAAAATTGTATTTCTTCGACTTAACCTCCGATTTCAACCCATTTTCACATGGTGAGTTTCCACTCTCATAATTAATAGTTTTCCCTTAATTTTATCTTCAAAACAACTTCAACTCTCGATTTTAAATTAAATTTTGGGGATTTTACCCGATAATGCTTGAAGCTAGTTTTTCTTTGATTTGAATTTGTTTTAAAATCGTTTTTGCTTGGATTTTCAGCTGTAGACTTATAAAAATATGGGAAACATGCAGTTGAAATAAAATTATGATTTCACCCTTCTTTTTCAAAAACCCATTTTGGGGGTCCATTTTGACTACGACATAAAAATAGGCAATATGGATATCATAGACTCTTTTAATGCATAAATTATATAATCTTAGTATTTAGTTGAATCTGGGTATATTCGTGAGGAGTAAGGCTTTAAATTTAAGGGTTATAGATCGATTTTTAAATTTCAATGTAAGTTATGGCTTAACTTCTTTCAGACTGGACGGGCTAGTAAATGTTTATACAAAATTGTGTTAAGGATATGGGAACTAATCATGAAAGTGTCTAAGTTTACTATGTTGTGCCCGTGTGAGGCCCTATAGGTTGATGTAATTAGTGGTTTTGGAGCATTATTTGCTATGTGTGACTATGTGGGGTCTTATATGATATTGTTGGACTTGTATATGTGAAATTAATGGTATCATGTTAATGAAAAAGCCTAATGTTGTATTAATGGTGTATTTAATTATATTCTACTCTGTTGCTATATGGTTTATGTCAAATTTCATAGATGGCTGAACATATTGAGTGGATAATGGGCTCAATTGGTTGATATATTGGTTGGATATGGAAGCACTCATTTTGGTTGATTTGTGAGAATTGCATCCTCATATCATGCACATTCACAAAACATTGGTATCACTATGGAGACACTGAAAACACTGGTTTTTTTGACAAAACATGTGACATTTTAAATATCCTTCACCGAAGGATGTGCCAGGGAGGAGATATGTATATGGATTGGATATATATTTTATACCGGTTGACGATCTCCTCATGGGTCCTACATCAAGATGCTTTAGCTCCGTGGGTGTATTCGGAGGTTGTGCGAAAACCTCGTGCATTACATCATCATCATCATCATCAAGTTCAAATCATTTTTCAAGGGTCTTCACACCTTATATATATATATATATATATATATATATATATATATGCTTGCTAGCTATTTCATTTATGCCAACCAAAATTATTTAACCAATAGACTCCCAAGTTCCATTTAAAAGTCTAAAATCATGGTCACCAAGGGCATTCCAAAACCGTACCCACCAAGGACATCCAAATTCTTTTTATGCATTTATCTTTTAATGTAATGCAAAGTTTCAAAGGACAAGTTAAATTGTGTAAAAATCCATATTCAAAATCAAGATTACAATGTGGGTTGAGGCTAATGACATATTATGCTAAAAATTCATCAATTTGGTGAAACTCATGTTACCCATTTCAATCATTATAATATTGCACCAATTTAGTTCCAAAAACTATCAATTAAAACATGAATACTCCATTAAAAACAAGGAAAAATTAATTTAATAATTAGTAGCTGGAAACCCTAAATCCAATTTCAAACACATAAATATTGAATAAGTGATGCGACAATGTAAAATACAAGTTAGGAAATGAGCAAGGTGCCTGAATTATAGAAGAAATCGAAGAGAAATCAAAGTTTGAAGCTTGAATGATGAATTCCTTGTAAAACCCTTAAATTTTCATGACTTAAAAGTAAAATTCGAGAAAAGTAATGTTTGATATTGATAACTGGAGGCAATGGGGTTATTTAGGTGTCTTTAAGTCGTTTAAGGGGTAAAGAACCAAAAATCCCTTGACCCCAAGTAAAAAAAATAAAACTAGATGAAACTAACATAGTAGCGTGGCACACTGCTATTGCAATGACTAGACAGCTATGCCACGCTCCTATCGCGGAGCTTAAGTGGAGTGGCATGCCACTATCGTGGATCCTCATTGCGAAACCCTTCCAAAAATGACCAAAATGACCATGAAAACCTTCCAAAAATTACAAAACTTTTCCAAAAAAACCCTAATCATAATTCAAGTCAAACTTAATTTACACATATGGTAAGATCAAAAATAAATTTATCAAAATCTTGTGGGGTCTTATACTATCCCCCTTTGGATCATTCATCCCCAAATTAGAAGTTAAGATATTTTTAGCACGATAATAGAAAGAATAAAGTAGAATCCAAGAACAAATTCAAAAATCAACAAGAGGAAAATGAAACTCTTATCTTTAGCACTTTCATCCAATGTTGGAAATAAGAACAGGTATTTGGCTTTCATATCTTCTTTTGACTCCCATGTAGCCTCTTCTACCTTTTGATTTCTCCAAAGAACTTTTATCGAAGCTATATCCTTAGTTCTCAATCTACGAACTTGCCTATTTAATATCCCAATCAAAACTTCCTCATAGGACAATAATTTCTTAACACCAACATCCTCAATAGGCACTATCAAGGAAGAATCACCCACACACTTTTTCAACATAGAAACATAAAAAATAGGATAAATCAAAGCCAAACTCGCTTATAAGTCTAATTCATAAGTTACATTCTCAGTTATCCTCACAATATGATACAGACCAATGTAATGAGGACTTAGCTTCCCTTTCTTTCCAAATCTCATGAATCCTTTTATAGGATAAACTTCCAAAATATCCAATCACCATCTTTAATTCTAACTCCCGCTTCCTCATATCCGCATAAGACTTTTGTGGACTTTAAGTAGTCTTAAGTCATTCTAGAATTTCTATCACCTTATCCATTGTTTAGTGAACCAAGTCAAGGACAAACAACTTAGTCTCACTAACCTCAAATCATCCTACAAGAGACCTGTACCTTCTACCATAAATGGCCTCAAAGGGGGCCATTTGGATGTTGGAATGATAATTATTATTGTAAGCAAACTCAATAAGAACCAAGTGGTCAATCTAACTAAATTTAAAATTAATCACACAAGGTCTTAGCATATCCTCCAATGTTTAAATAGTATGCTCTTCTTGTCCATTTATATGAAGGTGGAAAACGGGGCTAAGATTCACTTGAGTACCCAAATCTTTTTATCTATAATGATCTAAATAGAATCATACTGATTCTGAGATTAT
The DNA here is from genome assembly GCF_002878395.1 of Capsicum annuum. Taxonomy (NCBI): domain Eukaryota; kingdom Viridiplantae; phylum Streptophyta; class Magnoliopsida; order Solanales; family Solanaceae; genus Capsicum; species Capsicum annuum. The sequence goes on from NW_025887455.1 coordinate 120,850, forward strand.
GAAGACCCATAACTATAATAACCATACTATTCTTAGTTTACTTCAGCTCTTAGTTTCATGTATAAGAGGCTTAAAACCCTAATACTTTCACTAAGTGTTAGGGACTTAGTTATTTTTAACGCCCCTTAACCTAGAGGATTTTTAAATTGTTCCTACCAACCCTGAGCCATTGGTTTTTGAGTTAATTTATGTTCAGGGGTGTAAGAAGTATGTCTCAGAGAAGTTTTAAATTTTTTGGAAGAAGATTGGGTCATGTTTGGATCACGATTACAGTAGCTCATCGCTATAGCATTACATCGTGGTGGTTATAGAGATGGAGTCCTCATTGTATTTCCCCGCCCCTTTAAAAAGCATTCCAGTTATGAATATAAATATTTGAGGGTCAATTGTGTCTTTCCCCATAATCCATGTCGTCAAATTATGAATTATAACATCAATTAAGGCATTATTTGCCCATCTTCTCCAATCCTCCTCTCAAGGAAATCTTCGTTATCTCCTAAGAACATCAAATTCCATTACTTTCTCTCTTAGAAAATCCAGAATTCAAGTTCCCCAATTCAGGAACATTCAAGAAAGTATCAAGATTGATGTTTCTCTTTCAAGCTTAAGAGTTTAAGATCTATGTGATGTTCATCCATGGGACCTTTTCACCCATGGATTTCAAGAATCTCTTTTTATATTTTAAGTTATGAATTTTACATGATTAAGTTGAATTCTACCCATGAAAATCTTGATAATTTGATTTCAAGTTATGATTACACGTGTTATTTACAAACTTAATTCATGGTTTTAGTATTGTAACTATGTTATTATCACGTGATTTACCCATTCCTATGCTTAAAATCATGACTCTCATGTGTTCGATGAAATGCCTAAGTGTTGGATTTTGAATAATGATTCCTTACTATGGTTTTAAAGATTTTATATGTCCGTATTATTATTTTTATTCAGTGTTGGAGGGTTATGAATACCCGATACTTTGTTATTTACATAATTTTAATATCTTCAGAATGATTTCAGATATACCATGAGCATTATAATTCAGTCAACTATTAATGATCAGTTGTTTGTTAGTTAAGCTTAGTCCAGTCCATTAAATAATGTCATTCAGTTAAGAGTAGGATTCAGCACCGAGCGAACCCAAGGATAGAGGAATTCCTTCCATCTTAGGGTTTGACCATTAGTAGCAATCCTTGTGTTGTAAAACTAGATATCTAGCAAATGTTTGAGATGTATTTCTTCTAGCTTAGGTTTGACACATATCTCATGAGTTTCCTGCTAATATAGGGTTACTTTTTAGTCCTTTGGGACACAATTTAGTGGATCCACATAGCCAGTGTTAGTACCTGTGGCACGGTATTAGTTCCCTTCCAACTAGGATTACAGGTTGGAACCCAATTAGCTCAGATTGGGTATGTCGGTTAGATGATACCTCTCACAGTCTCAATTTAGTGTTCAGTAGAGAATTTAATTCAGGTTTGCTTAACTATGGCATGCAGTCTTCTAATTATTCAATTAGTAGAGTTCAATATTTTAGTTTACAAATTATTTTAGAAACATGATATACTTGGTCTTGCATTCTTAGTATTTCAGTTCTCATGCATGCATACTCAATTATCTCATGCTATTCAGTCAGTCATTACTTCATACAGAGTTAACCCATGCATTTCAGCCTAACCTCATCTCATATACCAGTACATTCAAAGTATTGACTGTATACTCTTCTTTGCACTATGATATCTTATATCATAGGTTCGGACGCTTAGTTTCCCGACCGTAATTAGACAATCCAGTGCTTTAGTAGTAGCAGCAGTGATGAATCTTTATATGTCGAGGACCTGTTATGTTTATTCAGTTATTTCTGCATTGCTTTTCAGTTAGTCAGTTGGAGTTAGTTGGAGGCCTGTCCCATCAACTCCTCAGTCAGTTTAGAGGCTTTTCGACATTTCAACGGTTAGTTAGATTATCAAACTTATTAGTCATGTTTCATGTAATGACCATTTTTGTCATCACTAAATTATTCATAATAAATTCATGAAAATTCATTACTTTTATTGCTCAATATTAACTTATGCCGAAAATAACCAATATTTTATTTATTATGTCACCTCAAATTTTTCAGCGAAGATTTTAGCCTTCAGATGTGTCTAGATAACTCAAACTCGATGAATTTAATTATTCATGAGTGATAATATCAATACATTAGTTTGAAAGTTCTTTAGGTATGAATTAGGGTCGTACAATATCCCTAACACAAAGTTAAGTATAAAACTTTATTTCCGATACAGTTTCGATATGAGTTTCTATTAGTACCAACTTCAAATGAAAGTATCTTATATAATATAAGGATTTAGGGGCCCTAATACCTAAAAATTCAAAGATATCTTATTCCTCTTTCCGATGCAATAAACCGTTACTCAATCCGAAATCGGAGTAAAATGTTATGACTATTTCTAAGCACTATGCAGACTGAAATGGGATTTCGCTGTAGAGAAAATTTTGATGATATTTAAATCAGCTTCAGCCGTATTTTAGGTCTGAAAACCACAAATTTCATTTACCAACCCTAGAGAAGTGATTTTCCAAATCTTAAGGTGAAATTCTTTCGTTGGGGTAAACATTTCTGTTATTTTCTTCTTCTTTTAATTCTTTAACATTTTGGAATTCTTTTGGGGAATACTCATGAGTGCTTTTACTATGACGTAGAGCAATTTCTAAACTATAAACTAAAGATTCCTAACGTGAATTTCATTAACTAGATTATGAATTTTGATGGTTAGGAACCTTGAATTCCGTAAAGATAAGACCTTTAGGATAAAAACTCCGTTAATGGAGATGGGTTATGCTTGAAAGAGTTAATTAATGATTATTTGAACTTGAGGAATGATATGGACCTTGAATTAAGGGTAGAATAAGTGAGTTTGAATCCCCAAGATATTTGTTTGAAGAGCAATTATTTAATTACTCTTATAATTGCTTGATTTTTAGATGATTGATTATTCCAAGGCATGAAGGAAAGGAAAAAGCATATTTGTTGCAACTTGTTTCTTCCAAAAGCTTGGTGTCTAGGTAGGCTAGGTTTAATGAGTAGAAGATTGTGTTATTTTATATTTTTAAATTTTAAAATTGATGGGAGAAAGCATGTCTAGGCCTGCGGGCATGGAGTTGAGGTGGGTAAAAACATAAGAACTTAACTTTTCCCAAAAACTATATTATTTATTAATTATGTGATACTTTTGATATTATGTGTTATGTACCCGCAAGGAGATTGTTGTAAATGAATTATGTAGACATGATAGCTCTTAGTTGTTCTAGTGATGAACCTAGTTGAGTTATAATGATATTAAATTGCATGTATTGGAGGATAATCATGATAGGATCAAGTATTGATGAGCATGGTAATATCTAAAGGATAGATGACTTAAATACGTGTAATGATTGTATTATATAGAAAAAGGTAGTGAAATTTTGATAATTAATGATTAAGCATCCTTCAATAGTGACTTGCATGCGTAAGTGTTAAATTATGATTTATTTTATGATATTCTTATTTTGGTATTAATAAAAGCGCTTTATCTATTGGATGCCCTTGAGAGGCTAAATTGGTGATAATGGTGATTTATTGAAATGTGCTTATGAGAGACTTGTTTGATAATGATAACTCCTTTTATTAATTCTATGAATGTCTTGTTGATGATCATGGTGAATTATTGAAATAATACCCGTGAGAGGGTCAAAATATTGATAAATGAAGGTACTTGATCGAATTTCTTTATGATTTTAAGTACACTTATAAATTTAGTACATCGTATTGCATCCCAAAATATTGTGTGAATTTAATGAAATGTATATAGTAGGTTACGATTTAATTGGAGTTTAGACTCGACTTAATTAGGTGTATTCTCCAAAATTGGATACTTGTTGATTGATATTTGGACATGCTTGAAATTGTTGATTTTTGGATTGTTGAAACGTGTATAAATTATTATTAAAATTTACTTGATGGAATTCTCTCATGACTTTAAGTGTATCTGTAAACTTGGTATATCGTGTTGTATGCTATGAGAAAGTGTGAATTTGATATTGAAACTTCTTATTTATGGTGGATTGGGTATCATGCCGATACAGATATGTATATGTTGGATTGGGTACCACACCGTTATGGATATGTATATTATGGATCATGTACCATGCTGGTACGAATATATATATGTTGGATCAGGTACTATGATACTACAGATATGTATATGATAGACCGGGTACCACGTTAGTACGGATATGAATATGTTGGATTGGGTACCACGCCGGTACGGATATGTATATATTGGATTGGGTACCTGTAACACCCCAAATTTGATACTCGGAATGCAACATGGTGCTAACAATCCCGAAAGACCGCTAGCTAACCCATGACTGATATCTATACCTGAACACTTCATAATATATCATATAAATGTTGAAATAAAGGCTGAAAGGCCATAAGGTTCAAAAATGAATCATTAATGATAAAAAACATATGAATAATGTGGTATGACAATATCAAAACAAAACTGAAATAAATATCTAAAAGTACTATAATCTGAATCTAGTCTAAAAGTCTCTAACTGTCTGAATAAGGAGATGAAAGGACATGTTCCCAACTAACTCCACTTACTGAAAATAACTGAAATAAATAAACGATAACATCCTCGAATGATGAGGACTCACTGCTACTCTAACTGCTTAATCTAGAATGCTACTGATGCTTTGGATCCCGTGCTTCTGAACCTATGGTAATAAGACACCATAGCGCAAGAGAAAAGTATGTGTCAGTACGACTGAATTTACTGGTATACTAGAGGGGTAGGATGAAGAAATGGGGTTCATATGCATGAACAATACTAACTATCATGAACGTAACAATACATGCATGAGTACATAATAACTAAATCTGAATACTGATAACATGAGTGACTATATCTAACAATCCTGAATCTGATAGAACTAGCTGAGTTTCGTACTGAACTGAGTTGACTGCATGTGATAGTCCTAAAATCTGAAAAACTATTTGAGTTCTTTTACTGAGACTGAGACTGTGACTGTGGGAGGTAGTCATCTAACCTACATGCCCCAAATAAGATATTATAGTCATATTAGTGTCCAATCTGTACCTTAATTGGAAGGGTGTCAATACTATGCCACTGGTAAGGAAATATGAGCGACCCTCAACTAGCAGGTTACTCTAATGAGAACGGTGGGAACCGTCAACTAACAGGTTAAGCCACCTCATCTACCTAAATCTTTCAGGTACTAATCTCTCAACCTATGCTGACTACATAGTTCTGGAATGCAAGGATTGCTTCTAAGAATCACACCCTCAACGAACAGGTGAGTGCCCATCCCTGGGTTTACTCAGTGCTGAATCCTACACCCATCTGAATAGACACTAAACATGGTTAACTGAATTGAACATGGACTGAGTTTATTAATTTTCGTTGACTGATGGAATTACTACTGATATCTGATAACTGACTGAGTTCATGAGATTATTGAGATTTCCTGAGTCATAACATTGACTAAAGTCTATTGATCTTGGCTCGACTGATAGTATCATGAAAATATGACACTGGCTCTAGGAACACAACTAAATTATCGGGTACAAGTACCCCCAAGACTCGATAGGAGGAAACTGGCAAGGTATGACATTCTTGAATACATTACCAGCATCAACAATCCATAATACAATAAGTTAGGGAGTTCATTAAGTATATGGGTACCATAATATCTAACATGGATAGGAATGCTTATAATAGTATCATAATCTCATACTCTAATATCATGGGCATTCCGACAACATATACATTTCACAATGATAGTGTGGGAACCATTTTAACATAAGAGAATGGCATGCATGAATCATTTAGTTCACATTTGTGCTATAATACATGATTTTCTATTCCTTTAGGCATTTTATCAAACTCCTTGCATGCACCAATTTGGGCATAGGTATGATTATCAATCAATGTTTCAAAATACCATAATTCACTCAATTTCACAAGTTTTTACTCACATACTTTCAGAGTTTCATGAACAATACATAAAGATTCCAACTTTGGAATCATACAACAACAATCACATGAACATAATCAACCCTGATCATAAACATCATAATTTATAATTTAAAATAGAGTTCTTGAGCTTCATGGACGAAATCCATGAATAAAAACTTGACATACCTTAGATGGAAGATTCTTGATGATTAACGGAGAAATTTGCTTGAACTTGAAAACCCTAATGTGTTCTTGAGAGGATTTTGAGAAGAATAGGTGTATTTTGGTTCAAAATGGGTTAAATCTAATGTTTGGGAGCTTATATATGTGTGTATATTGACCAAAATACCCTTCAATACACGGATTTGGAATGCAGCAAAATTAAACCCAAGGCTATGCCTAGGGCGGCACCTTGCTAGTCCCATGGGAGGACCAGGGCGGCGCCCTGCTTAAGGAGGGTAAGGACTAGCGCGGCGCCTACACCCTGTAAACGTGTTTAGCTACTGGTTTGGGCACCTGAACGTGACCTTACGCTATTCCAAAAATTCAGAAACTCACCCGAAATGTTCTATGGACTTGCCCTATAGTAACGCAACTTGGAAATCAGAAAACGGATGTCGAGAAAGTCATCAAATAAATCCCCGAAGTTCAGAGGCTTAAAATGAGATTAAGTGTTGAACACTTATCTAAAATATTTCAAGTGTTGGACATCAATATCTCCTTCTTGAGAACATTTGTCCTCGAATGAGACTGACTAAAAGGAGAGAACGGATAAATAGAAGCATATACTAAACATGAACAACTGAAACATAATTTCATGACTAACATAACTGATAACTAAATATATCATACTAATCATGCATATCTGATGAATGTGTAACTGATTGATGAATGTATGACTGAGTGTTCTGAAGAACTGAGTTTCTCAAAATGAGAATACATGTCTGATGCATGATTATGTGACTGAAATGATATATGAATGCATGACTGAATATGCAATGGTACTTGATACTAAGTTTATAATGGGAACATAAGCATGAGACTAAATATCAAGTTTGTAATGAAACTGGACATGAACTGAATAAGTTTAAGGAAGACTATTACCTTGAGCTAGGTCTGAATTAGCGGATAAGAGGTGAGGGTACTTGGTTCGCATGTCTGCTTCTTCTTCCCAAGTAGCTTCCTCAACGGAATGATTCCGCCAAAGAACTTTGACTAGAGGGACTTTTTTGTTCCTCAGTCTATGATTCTGATAGTCAAGAATTTCAACTGGAATCTCTTCGTAAGAGAGGCTATTCTGAACATTTATGCTTTAAATAGGTCCTACAACTGTAGGATCACCTATGCACTTCTTGAGAAAAGAGACATGAAAGACTGGATGGACTGAATCTAGATCTGAAGGAAACTCGAGCTCATAAGCTACTTTACCGAAGCAACTAAGAATCTTGAAGGGACCGATATATTGGGGACTGAACTTTCCCTTCTTGTTGAATCTCTTCACTTCTTTCATGGGAGAGATCTTTAGGGATAGATGAAATCAGCAATCTTGAACTCGAGATCCTTTCTATGGATATCTGCATAAGACTTCTGTAGGCTCTGAGTAACCCAAAGTCTTTCTCTGATCAACTGAACTTTTTCTAAGGCATCGAATACAAGGTCAGGCCCTACAACTATGGCTTCACCAACTTCAAACCAACCAACTAAAGATCTACATCTCCTACCATAGAGAGCTTTGAATGGAGCCATCTTAATACTGGAATGATAGCCGTTGTTGTATGCAAACTCAATCAAAGGCAAGTGGTCATCCCAACTTCCCTTGAAATCAATTTCACACGCTCGCAACGTATCTTCTAGAGTCTAAATGGTCCTTTCTACTTGACCATCTATCTGAGGATGAAAGGCTGTACTGAGATAAACTTAGGTACCAAGACCCTTTTGGAATGCTTTCCAGAAGTAAGAGGTGAACTGGGTACCTCTGTATGACATAATGGATAATGGAACACTGTGTAATCTAACCAACTCCCTGACGTAGATTTTGGCATAATCCTCAGTTGAATAAGAGGTATAAACTGGAAGGAAATGAGCTAACTTGTTCATTCGGTCTATAATGACCCAAACCGAATCATGCTATTGACGAGTTCAAGGCAAACCCATCACGACATCTATGTTCACATCTTCCCACTTCCAAGTAGGAATAGTGAACTCCTGCATGGGACCACTAGGATTCTGATGCTCTATCTTAACCTACTGACATGTAGAGCACTTAGCTATAAACTCTACAATATCTCTCTTCATCCCACTCCACCAATAGATCTTCCACAAGTCATGGTATATCTTAGTGTCCTGGATAAATAGAGTAACATGCACCATGCACTTCTACAAGAATTCATTGCCTCAAGTCATCTACACCTGAAACACAGAGACGATCCTGACAAAGCAAGACACTATCTCTTCCTAGAGAGAAAACCACTACTTTCTGATCTTTGACTGACTCTTTTAGCTGGACTAAACTGGGATCTCTATCTTTCTTTTATTTTACCTTGGAAACTAGAGATGATTCTGAACTACTCTGGACCTATAAATTACCTTCTGCGGAGTCGACTAACCGGACACCTAGTCTGGCAAGATGATGAACTTCTTGAGCTAACTTCTTCTTACTCTCCTTAACAAGAGAAACACTACCCATAGACAGTCTCTACTGAGAGTGTCGACCACTATATTAGCCTTGCCCGAATGATAAAGGACACTCATGTCATAATCTTTCAAGACTTCTAACCACCTTCTTTGATAGAGGTTGAGATCTTTCTGAGAAAAGACATACTGAAGGGTCTTATGATCTGTGAAGACATCTACATGAACTCCCTATAGATAATGCCTCCAAATCTTTAAGGCAAATACTACGGCTGCTAGCTTAAGATCATGAGTCAGATAATTCTTCTCATGGGGTTTAAGTTGTCTGGAGGCGTAGGCTATGACCTTACTATGCTGCAAGAGGAAACAACCCAAACCTACTATAGATGCATCATAGTACACTACGAACCCATCTGGACTATCTGGAAGTGTCAAAACTGGTGCTGAGGTGAGTCAAGTCTTTAACTCCTGAAAACTCTTTTCGCAAGGATCTGACCACTGAAACTTGACTTTCTTCGAAGTCAATCTAGACATAGGAGATATAATAGATGAAAATACCTCAACAAACCATTTGTAATAGCTAGTCAAACCTAAGAAACTCCTGATATCTGATGGAGAGACAGGGTGAGGCCAGTTTTTACTGCTTTGATATTTTGAGGATCAACTCTAATGCCATCATCGGAAATGATATGACCAAGGAATGCTACTGACCTTAGCCAAAATTTGCACTTGCTGAATTTGGTAAATAACTGATGATTTCTGAGAGTCTGCAATACTGTTTTGAGCTGGTCTGCATGATCACTCTCACTGCGGGAATAGAAAAGAATATCATCTATGAAGACTATGATAAACATATCCAAGTATTGCTTGAACACACGGTTCATAAAGTCCATGAAAGCTGCTGGAGCATTAGTAACACCAAAGGAAATGACTAGGAATTCGATGTGACCATATCAAGTTCAGAAAGCTATTTTTGGAATGTCACATTGTCTTACTCTGAGCTGATGTTAACTAGATCTGAGGTTTATCTTGGAGAAGTAACTGGCACCCTAAAGTTGGTTAAACAATTTATCAATTCTGGGAAGTGGATACTTGTTCTTGATCGTGACTTTATTGAGCTGACGGTAATCTATACACATTTTGAGAGAACCACCTTTCTTGCACACGAATAAAACTAGTGCATGCCATGGAGTCATACTGGGTCTAATGAATCCCTTATCTAAGAGATACTTCAATTGTTCTTTTAGTTCTTTGATTTTTGTTGGTGCCATTCTGTATGGAAGAATAGATATAGGCTGAGTATCTGGAAGAAGATCAATGCCGAAGTCTATTTCCCTTTCAGGAGAAATTCCTGGAAGATCCTTGGAAAAGACATCTGCATATTTATTCTCAACAAGAACTGATCAAGGTTGGGAGTTTCGAAACTAGAGTCCTTTACATGAACAAAATTATAGACACATCTCTTAGATATTATTTTTCTAGCTCGTAGATAAGAAATAAGCTGACCCCTGAAAGCGGATACACTACCCCTCTACTCAAGGACGGGTTCATTTGGAAACTAAAATTGGACAATTTCTGTAGTCGAATATGGTATACCAGGAATGAAGCCAATCTATTCTAAGAATGACATCAAAATTAGTCATTTCTAATTTGACTAAGTCTGCTGAAGTGACTTTTTGAGATATCATAACTGGACAGTTCTTGTATACCCATCGGGCTATGATAGTTTTACCACTAGGGTAGATACTGAGAAGGGCTTTGCTAGAATTTCAGTACTGACTCTGTAATCAACTGCTATATAAGGAGTTACAAAAGACAAAAAAGATCCTGGATCTAACAAAGCATAAAAATGTATATGAAAGATCTATAACGTACCAGTAACCACATCAGGAGAATTTTTCTAATACTGTTAGGATTGGATAGCATAAAGTCTGTTTGGACATTTCCCATTAGTAGCGATGGAATTGGCACCCTGCTGGTTTGAGCGATCGAACTGAGCTGAGAAATAGTTTTGATGACCCTGTGGACCTAAATGTGGACAATCTCTAACTCTATGTCCTGGCTTTCCACATACAAAATAAGTATCACTTCCAGCTCTGCAAGTACCCTAATGGATCTTTCCAGAAGTCTAACAAAGAGGATAGGTGCTGACACTGCTAACACTGACCTAAGACTTAGAGCCTGGTGCTCTATCTCTGTTGCCATCTATGAATTTTTGCACTAGAGCACTAGATGAAGAAGGATCTAGAATTGATGACTTAGGATAAAATTGAGAATGATTTTCTCCTTCTGACTTAGGCTGAGCAAAGTTGAAACTACCTGTACTTGCTCTCTTATTTTACTTCTCCCTCATCTTAATATTCTGCTCTTCTATATACTGAGCATGATTTATAAGCCTAGCTATGGTTATGTCACTGTTCAACATTGAAGATCTGCACTCATTCACCACACTATCGTTCACCCCAGAAACAAACTTACTCATCTTGGCCCAGCTATCAGTAACCACATAAGGGGCATATCTGGCTAGTTGAGTAAACTTGAGAGAATACATTTTCACCATTATGTTTCCCTTCCCGAGGTTGATAAATTCCAATAACTAAGCTCCTGGGGAAAGAATCTATCTGAGAATATAGTGGCAAACTCCTTCCACTCTACTGGCCCTGCATCAACTAACCTCTTTAACTTCCACTTCTTGATCTAACTGTGAGCAACATCCTGCAATTGATATGCAGCTAGCTCAGCACTCTTACTAGGAGTAACCCCATGATATACGTGACCTTTTTAACTTGGTTAAGGAATTCCTAAGGATCCTCTTCTGACATAGACCTGAAAAGGGATGGAGGATTCATTCGGGTGAAGTACTGAATCCTGGCTGCAGATGAGTTAGCCACTGGGTTGGCTGGAATGGATACTGGCCATTTGTTCTAAGCAGCAACTGACTGAGCAAGAGTAGTGAATGCATCTCTAAACTCTGCATGAGAAACATGATTTCCCAAAAAATCTTCGGGCTGAGGGGCTGACTGATTTCTAGTTCTCTTCTTGGGAGGCATGTTTTACAAATAGAAGAGAAAAAGATTAGATTGGAAGATTAACTTGTGATTTTGCTCACTGGCATGACATCAATACTGAAAGAAGGGAAACTATTCCTAAAATATCTCATTGCCTCCTGCATATAAATGTGGCATGTTATACACCCATGTACAAGACTTTATTAGATACAACTTTCAGACTTCCTAGGTTACTATTGAACCATAGGCTCTGATGCCAAGTTTGTAATGCCCTAAATCTGATACCCAGAATGCTACATGGTGCTTACAATCCTGAAGGACCACTAGCTAGCCCATGACTACTATTTGTACCTGAACACTGCATAATATATCATACAAATGAGGAAATAATGTCTGAAAGGACATAAGGTTCAAAAATGAATCATAACTGATAAATAATATCAGAATAATGTGGTATGACAATACCAAAACAAAACTAAAATAAATATCTAAAAGTACAATAATCTAAATCTAGTCTGAAAGCGTCTAACTGTCTGAATAAGGAGATGAAGGGACATGTTCCCAACTAACTCCACCTACTGAAAATAACTGAAATAAATAAATGATAATATCCTCAAATAATGAGGACTCACTACTACTCTGAATGCTGAATCTGGAATGTTAATAATGCTCTGGATCTTATGCTTCTGAACCTATGGTAATAAGAAACCATAGCGCAAGAGAAAAATATGCATCAGTAGAACTGAATATACTGGTATATTAGTGGGGTAGGATGAATACATGGGGTTCATATGCATGAACAATACTAACTATCATAAATGTCAGAATACATATACGAGTACATAATAACTGAATCTGAATACTGATAACATGAGTGACTGTATCTGACAGTCTTGAATCTGATGGAACTAGCTGAGTTCCATACTAAACTGAGTTGACTATATCTGACAGTCCTAAAATCTAAAAAACTATCTGAGTTCTTTTACTGAGACTGAGACTGTGACTGTGGGTGGAAGTTATCTACCGGTATACCCCAAATAAGATAGTATAGTTGTATTAGGGTCCAATCTGTACCCGAATTGGAAGGGTGTCAATACCGTGCCACTGGTAAGGACAACATGTGAGTGACCCTCAACTAGAAGATTACTCTAATGAGAATAGTGGGAACCCATAACTAGCAGGTTAAGCCACCTCATCTACCCTCATCTAAGAGGTATTGATGTCTCAACCTATTTTGTCTACGTAGTTATGGAATGCAAAGATTGCTTCTAAGAATCACACCCTCAACTAGTAGGTGATTTCCCATCCTTCAGTTCACTCAGTGCTGAATCCTACTCCCATCTGAATAGATACTGAACATGGCTAACTGAACTAAATATGGACCAAGTTTACTAAATTCTATTGACTGATGGAATTACTACTAATATCTGATAACTAACTGAGTTCATGAGAATACTGAGATTTTCTGAGTCATAAGACTGGCTCTAGGCACACAACTAAATTATTGGGTACAAGTACCCCCAAGACTCGATAGGAGGAAACTAAAAAGGCATGAAATTCTTGAATACATAACCAATATCAACAATCCATAATATAATAATTTGGGGAGTTCATGAAGTACATGGGTACCATAATATCTAACATGGATAGGAATGCTTATAATCGTATCATAATCTCATACTCTAATATCATGGGCATTCCGACAACATATATATCTTATAATGATAGCAAGGGAACCATTTTAGCATAAGAGAATGGCCTGCATGAATCATTTAGTTCACATTTGAGCTATAATGCATGATTTTCTATTCCTTTAGGCATTTTATCAAACACCTTGCATACACCAATTTGGGCATAGGTATGATTTTCAATTAATGTTTCAAAACACCATAATTCACTCAATTTCACAAGTTTCTACTCATATACTTTCATGGTTTCAAGAACAACACATAAAGATTCCAACTTGGGAATCATACAACAACAATCGCATTAACATAATCAACTCTCATCATAAATATCTTATTTTATAATTAAAAATAAGGTTCCTGAGCTTTATGGATGAACGGAATCCATGACTCAACACTATGCATACCTTAGATAAAAGATTTTTTATGATTAATGGAGAAATTTGCTTGAACTTGAATCCCTAATTAAAAACTCTAATATGTTCTTAAGAGAATTTTGATAAGAATGGGTGTATTTTGGTTCAAAATGGGTTAAATCCTATGTTTGGGAGCTTATATATGGGTGGAAATTGACCAAATCACCCTTCAATACACGAATGTGGAATGCAGCAAAATTGACCCTAAGGCGGCGCCTTGCTAGTCCCATGGGAGGACCAGCGGCGCCCTACTTAAGGAGGGTAAGGACCACAATGGCGCCTTTCTGGGTTATGGGAGAAGCTGGGAGGCGCCCTACAAATGCCTTTATCTACTGGACTGTACTATGGACTTGCCCCAAGGCAATGCAACTTGAAAATCAAAAAACAGATATCGGGAAGGTCATTAAATAAATCTCCAAAGTTCAGAGGCTTAAACTGAGACTAAGTGTTGAAAAATTATCTAAAATATTCTAAGTGTTGGACTTTCTAAAGAGATTTTACGAGGTGTAATAAGCTGATTTTTTATGCAAAATTTTTACGGGATTATACAGTACCACACCGGTATGGTTCATGAACATAGATTGTTCCCTATAGGTCATGACTATTTGGGCAAAATTAAGTCCCATAGCATGTACATATTTTTTGGCTGAGTTTGTGGATGTTTACAGTCTGGTTGATACTCTTTATAGTTATGTGGCTTATTTATGAGTATTGTTTAATTTGTTATTACTGTATTGTTGATTCATTGGGTATTTGATTGTGTGACATGTATTTGAAAAAGTGAAACTTAACACTTACATATATGTTAGTTTACTTGCTTCATTTATATGTGTTCTAATTGTAGCTTACCAGAATGGCTAGTTATCATTCTTTAATATTATAAAAGAGCAATTGGTTGTTAGCTTAAGAGTTTAGTGTGGGTTGTCTATGATTTCGGGTTTTTTCTTATGGATATGAGTAATGAAAAAGATAAGGTGGATAAAGTGGAATAGTAATGTATTAGCATTGGATTGTGGTTGATTGTGTGAATCAATAAAGCTAGAGTATGTTAGCAGTAAATATAATATTGATGGAGTTGGAAGAGTAGTTGGATGATGTAAGTTAGATAGGTAAGGTAATAATGTTATTACAATCTTAGGTGAATTATATTCCATTTACGATGTCATGATTTATTTTTCTTAATTCTATTTTAGGATTATAGGGACTAACACGATCAACCGATGATGCCTACCAATATGTGTTGTTATACTGATCCTACTCTTCTACATTCTTTCTTGGGGTGTAGACTGGATGCTGTTTAGTTTGCAGTCACTAGATAGATAACGATATTCAACACTAACTTCTGCACTTTCATTCTATCAGACTTAGAGTACTCATATTATTTATTTTATTGTCAGCCTATGCTATAGTAGAAAGCTCTTGTACACGTTTGACTAAGTCTTGGAATATTGTAGGAAACTTGTAAGAAGTTTTATTTTAAAAAAATTATTTATTAATATTTAATTTACTTTATTATATCTAATCCAGTATTACCTTAGAAACAAAAGTCTTTTGCATATTTTTAGTTGGGTAATAAGATTCGCCTAGCTGCTTAGTATAGCGTACCTACCCGCATGATCCAGTAGTTTGGGTCGTGATAGTTGGTATCAGAGCGTTAGGTTCACCGGTCCCATAAGTACAAGAACAATGTCAAGTAAAGTTCCATAGATTGGTGTGTAGGGCCCCACACCCAATCTTCTAATGACTACGAGGTATGTAGAAGTCATTTTCCTTTCTTTCTCTCCATCATGCCATCCTAATCTTGGACTGTTAGATTGAATCCAACTAGTATCTAGACAATTCTAATTGGTATCTTAATAGAGCTCAATTGGAATGTAGTTTATTCCAATTTGTATCTTAGTAATTTTGAATAAAAATCTAGGAGATTTCAATTGGCATATGTTAATAAGGTCTAAAAGTTATTGTTTATAGGTAAAGAATTGTGAAAGTTATGAACTTATGGATTGCTTATGTTTGATATTTGGATAAACTTGTGTTGCTAGATTTTTGTCATTGTTGTGAATTATTTTTGTTTGAATTTAAGTGATGAAAATTGACTAAGTTGCTTTTATTGATAATTGTGAGGAGATTATTTGATTTCTTATTATTGTGAAACTAGCAATTCTATGGTGCTTACTTATTTTTCTGTACTATTATACTGATGAAATTGATGGTACAAGAATTGAGAGGATTATATGAGAACATGATGTCAAGAAAAGATGGTGAAAAAGTGACATGAATAAAATACTGAGGTGGTATGTGTTTTCCATAATGAGAGGTTGTTGTTAATGATGTTTTGTAGCTATTGTTTGGGAATCCTTGTGTGGTTCAATCATTGAGACTGTATTTAGAATTTTTGTGCAATTCTATTATTGAAATTATAATGGGTTTCTTGTGAGGACTAGCTAAGCTTGGCAAAATAATGAGTTTTAAATAACAGTGACAAAAACTAGTAGAGGTTGTTGATCCCTACAAAATTTGATTGATGGCTTGTCTAAAATGTGATATTTGTGATGAGACTATTAATGACCTATGACTGATTTATTTTTTTTGCCCTGCTTATTTGTTGGTGGAGAGGGGACCACTCTTGAGGTGATTAAGAGTTAAGTGAATCCTATAATAAAAAAATTGTTAGGTAGAAACAAGAATGACTCTGTATATCTTAAATTGGTGTTAGTGATATAAGAGTGGTTTTTCTTGACCATGAAGTGTTTGTCGTTGAAAAATATTGAGTTTGTAAGTTTCAGGACATAAGTTGTAGCTATGGATTTATGCATTAGGAAAAATCTTGAGAAGATAAAATTATTATTGACTTGACCTTGTGGCTGAATTATACATTTGCATGTCCCACATAGTTGGCTGACATATGACACTTTTAGAGGATAGTAATTTCCATGATAGTGGCAATGCAAAATCAAATGTCTTAGTTACCTTCATAAAATAATTAAGGATGATCCTGAATGGGAGAATATATGAATTATTAAATGGCATGATTGATATTTTCTTGGGTGATACTTGGTGGATATTGCTTGTTGAGTGATTAAGGTATGATGATTAGATGGATATTAACAATGTTATGGAGGAGAATGTGTTGTAGGCTATAATTCTGTGGGAACTTTATGGCTAATTGTGTAAGTTTGTGTAATGAGTGAGAGGTTATGTTGTCATCTATGTATTGTAGTAAATACTAAGCTTGATGTGGGTAATCTTGAGATGAAAATAATAGTGTTTATGATATATAGAAGCAACTTTATAGATTGAATTTAATGGTCTTGATTGAGTTCATGTGGATATCTAAGTTATGTGAGTTGTAAGTAGTGTGGTGGCTTAAATATGATCAAATATAGATTCTCCATGGGGTAGTCTTTGCTAGAAACCAAGTCAGGTGTCTCAGGAAGAGCTGGTGCATTGGATGGATTAGATGTGACTTATCTAGTGTTGAAAATTTGAGTAGTAGATTCATGTAGCATCTCAAAGCGCCTTTCAAAATTGAATTTAGGGATCTAGAGCTTCAGTAAAAAAAAGAAGGTAATTTTGAATATCTATCTTCTTCAAGGTGAATCTTTTAACCATCTTTATCTTTGTAACGCCCCGAGTCTATACCTCGAACGCTACATGGTGCTCATAATCCCGAAGGATCATAAGCTAACCCATGACTGGTACCTGCTGCAATAAATGAAAAATAATACTATAAATATACGGAAATTAGGCAAAAACTGTCCATAAGGTTCAATACTGCAAATAAATATTGAATACGGTATATTAATACCAAAATTGAACATCTGTCTGAAAATACTTTAGTATAAAAAGCCTCTACTGTCAGAACATAGAGTTGATGGGACAAGTCCCCAACTAACTCCGACTACTAAAATTAACTAAAATACTGGAATAATAATCATGTCCTCAAACTATGAGGACTCACCACAACTCTGACTGCTGAAAATCTGAAATTGCTAAGTATGATCAGGAGCCCGTGCATCTGAACCTATGATATAAAACATCATAGCGCAAAAGAAAAGCATACGTTAATATTTGTGTGATATTACGTTATAATTGTGTTATATTATGTTATTATTTTGTATTTATTGAATTATTTATGCATAGTAGTTAGCTGATGATTTCTAATGAGTAACTATGGTTTTGGTACTCACACTACACTATTGTTCCTTTTTGGTGAAAATCTGCGTACTAGTAGTCACTGTTGATGTGATGATTGTGTTGTCAGATTTTGGAGATAGTGTGAGCCTTAGAGTAAGAGTTATCTTTTTTCCTTCTATTATCTGTATCTAGTCTTCTGTTTTTCGAGACAGATTATATTTGACTATTTCAAAACTTATGGTTTATTTGTAGTAGCTCTTGTACTAATAATACTACATCATGGAATAGTTATTTATGCTTTATATATCTTTTAGACTATATTTATTGTCTTGTTGTTATCACAATCCTTAAATTGTTGATTTCCACCCTTTTTGGGCCATTTCCCACCATATTAGCCCATTGTTATTAGTTTTAAGCTACAGTTTGGCTTACCTACTGGTGGGTTAAAGTAGGTGTCATCATGACACATAAATTGGGTTGTGACAAATTGGTATCAGAGGCTAGGTTCATTAGTATTATTGGTACAAGAGCAAGTGTCTAATAGAGTTTTGTGAATTGGAACTATGACATTCGTTTCTTATCTTCATGAGGATATTAGGACATTCTTAGGAGTTCTTTACTCTTTCACTCATCTCGTGCTAAGATTCTGAGTTGGTTTCTAAAGAATTCCTTTAATTTCACACGTCACAGATGGATAAGATGTGTGCTATCGCTACATGATTTGAGGATCCCAAGACCGATCCTAAGGATCCTGTCACTATTCGTGGATAACCTAAAGGCTATGGAAAGCCTGGTAATGCAGCCCCAGCTAGGGACCAGGATAGGAGTCCTTCCCTAAACCTTATTCCTACCACCGAGCTAGAGATTCTTCTGCCCCAGCCAGTGGTGGGCCAAAGACTATTCCAGGCCCAAAGAGGTTTATTTCCTCTTTCTTTCTTCAAGATACATTCGTTTAAATTTGGTTATTGGTTGGTGGTTCATAGTCTATAAATCAGAATGGTATTGAGTTAGGGGCGCAGCCCATAACTGCAGCTCCTAGGGTTGAGTCCCTTATGCACCGACGATTACTCAGCTAATAGTTTCTCAACCAGTGGTTTCCTGGCCTGCTACATCTATTAAAGAGCATATATGTTTGGTAGATTTTTTAGATTTGCTTTGCCAAGATTTTCTAGTATGTCGGGCGAGGTTGCTTATGAGTTTTTGATTGCTTGTGAGGATAGGCTCTATAATTTAGGCCTAGTTAAGACTCATGTCATGGATTACACTACTTTTCAGTCAGACCTAGCAGATAGACATTGATGTAGAGGTCACCTTGATGCTAGGCCAGCTGGATCTTCTCCATTAACATAGACTCAGTTCTTCGAGATCTTCTTGGAGAAGTATATGCCTTCAGTTATAAAGATCATTTGAGGAATCAATTCTCAAGGTTAGAGATGGGCTCCAAGACAATTTTAGAGTATAATGCTCGATTTTATGAGTTGGATAGACATGCTACTTCTATACAGACTTTTGAGCATGAGAGGGTTCGTTGCTTTGTTCTAGGATTTAGAATTCCTTTTTGTATGTCTACACAAAGTTTGGTTATTGGAGGTAGACTTTTTTTGAGATCTCTAATATTCTTAGGTCATGGAGGAGATACATCGTAAGGACTAAAGGGGTAGTGATAAGAGGTCATGGTATTAAGGTAGTTTCAGTGGGAGACATAGTGTCTCACAATTCAGAGGTAGTGGTTCTCAAGATAGGTACGCTCCACATCATCCATATCAACATCAGGGTCAGTTTAGTACACTCATTCAGGATGCACTTTAGATTACTAATAGAGGTCGATCTTATGTCAAAAATAATCTTGGCCAGAGTAGTGGTCTGTCTTTGAGGGGTTCGTCTTCTAGTTATTCTAATCATGGCTGTTATTTTGAGTCAACCGAATCTACTAGTTTTCGTACACCTAAGGCATGTCATAGTTATTGAGATTTTGGTCATTTCTCAAATGAGTACCCTAATCGTGGAGCGATTGTTCCTTCAGCTCAGAGTGTTCCACTTATTAGGGAAATTTATTCCTTAGATAGAGATAGTGTGCATGGTCGTTGGTGTGGTCCTCAGGGTGCTTGTAAAAGCTCTTAAGCAAGTAGGATAGGAGATTAGTCAGGATCCTAGCCAAATAAATGGATTTATCAGTTGTATGCAGTACCAGATCCAGAGGTCACCCGTTAGATAGGCCTGATCTTAATCTCAGATTCAGTGATTATTCTCATTATCAAATTTAGAGATCTTCCGCTAGATAGGTTTGATCTCAGACATAATTTTTTCTTATCATTGATAGTAGATTTCGGGATCATCCGTTAGAGAGGTTTGATCTCCGATTCAGTCAGTCGAGAGTAGTAAGCTCAGAATTCAGTTATTGATATGAGTAGATTCAGTTAATCAACTTTAATATCATCAGTTTCTGAGACCACTCGCTAGATAAGACTGATCTTAACTTCAGTACTCAGTTATCAATATTAGAAGAATCAGTGATTCAGTATTTTAGTGTTAGTAATGACTTCAGATGATAGTAAAGTAGTATCCGAATTTAGGTATTCGGAGTCTTGATGATTTCCATTATGGTTTGTGCATTCATTCATTTAACCTCATTCAGTACTCTTATGATTATTCAGTTAAGTAATTGTGTATGCATAAGCCCTTGCATTTAGCCTTACCTCATCTAGCATACTCAGTACATTCCCACATACTGATGCATTTGTGCTATGGTGTTTTATTTTACACCATAGGTTTAGAGGTAGGAGATCCAGAGTACCCTTAGTGGTTCAGTCCCAGTCAGCAGCAGTAGACGTAGTAGTGAGTCCTATTCATTTGAGGATGATCCTTATTTTATTATCACATCAGATTTAGTTTATTTTTAGTATACAGAGTTAGTTTGGGACATGTCCCATCAACTCAACAGTTCAGACAGTTTAGAGGCTTTTCAGACAGATATATACGTATTCAGTTTTCAGTTTTGAGTATTTTTAGATATTTTGAACCTTATAGCTAGTTTCCATATTAATTTTAGATATTATGCAGTGTTCAGGTATAGATATCAGTAGAGGGTTAGCTTGTGTTCCATCGGGGTCACAAGCACCGTGTGACATTTCGGTTCCAGAAAATTGGATCATTACAAACTTCGTATTAAAGCCTAAGGTTCAATAGTGTCCTAGGGAGTCCGAAAAGTCGTATCTAGTAGAGTCTTGTGCATAGGTGTGTTGCGCGCCACATTTATGTACAAAAGGCTATAAGATGTTTTAGGAGGAGTTTCCCTTCTTTCAGTGTTCCTATCGTTCGAGTGAGCATGAGCTCAAGTTGATCCTCAATCTAATCTATCTCTTTCTTCTATTTATAGAGTATATCTCCTTGCAGATATAATGCCCATAGGGTTCATGACCATCCACCTCATCCAGTAGATTCTGAGAATGAGAGTGTGTCACATACTGAGTTTTGGGCAATTTTTCAAGCACTAGCCCAAGCTGTGACTAATGTTCAGGGTAACCGTCAGGCTGTAGGCCCACCTTAGAAAGATGGGGGTTCATCCATATCCAGAATTAGAGATTTTATAAGAATAAGCCTGCCCGAATTCTTTGGGCCAGTAGTAGGTGAGGAGACACAGCTTTTTCTAAAGGGGGTGAGGAAGATCACCTAGATTATGCATGTTTCTGAGGAGGAGAGTGTAGAATTAGCATCCTATAGGATGAAGGATATTGCTCATAATTGGGTAGTGATGTGGGAGAAGTATAAAGGGGAGGATGTAACTCCCGTGACTTGGCAAGAGTTTCAGGATGTCTTTCTAGATAAGTTTTTCCTGCTAGAGATGAGAGATGCTAAGGTAGAGGAGTTTATAAACCTAAGGCAAGGATCCATGACAGTGAAAAATTATTGCCTTAAGTTCAACCAGTTAGCTAATTATACTCCTGACTTGATAGCTGACCCTAGAGCGAGTATGAGTAAATTGGTAACTGGTGTATCCGGGTTAGTGTTGAAAGAGTGTAGGGATGCTATGCTCAATAGATATATAGAACTTTCTAGACTGATGATGCATGCACAACATATTGAGGTAGACAAAATGAAAGAAAGAGAGAGAGTAAGTAAGAGAGCCAGAATAGGTAGTCATTGTTTCTCTCAGGCAAGGTCTTAGGGTGGTAGCCGTTTTTAGCATAGCCAGATATTTTCAGTCACAGCTCCATCCTCAGCTAGTGTACCCACACCAGAGTTTGGGGGTGTCAGTTATGATAGACTGCCAGGCCTCAAAGCCCTGAGTAGTACTAGTGGTGTTCGTACCTATCCATTTTGCGGAGAGTATGGCAAGAGCCAGCTAGGTGTATGTAGAGCTGCTAGTGATATGTGCTATGGGTGTGGTAGTCAAGGCCACAAAATGCAAGAATGTAAAGTGCTATCTCATAGGGGTAGAGAGTTTCATCAGCAGGGTGCCCCTTCCGGTGCCAATAGTGGCTAGCGTCAGAACAGTCTCTATGCGCTTCAGGGTCAGCTTGATCAGGAAAGGTTTCCTAAAATAAATCCGAGTATGTTATGAGTCCTTCATCTCTATGATGTGCATTTTAGCATTTGATATTGTATTTTAGCATGAGTCATGCATTAGTTTCAGATCTCAAATGGTCTATCATGACCTAGTTTGTAGGTTCCCCGTGCACCGCCCTAGTGTTTCATCGAAGTGTTTTTAGAGGGACATAGAGTCCCAAGGGGGAGATACCCCATAATATTATGATGTTTGCATGTCCTTAGATGTATTCAGTTACATGTTCAAACTCTCCTTACGAAGTTAACATCAGTTATCATTGCATAGCCTATCATGCTTTTGAGAGTCAGTTCAGTCAGACATTCATGCATTAGATGTGTATGTTCAGTAGAGAGAGTTTAGTTTTTTAGTGTATTCAATCATGCATTCATTATATCAACTTAGTTATGAGTCCATGCATCAGATATGCATGTCTATTATGAGAATTCAGTTTATGAGTAGCTTCAATCGAGTATTCCATTCATCAGATATACATGTACAGTATGGAGCTCAGAGTATTGGTAGTTCCAGTTGCATAGCCATGTTTCAGATTTTCTCATTCCTTAAGTAATTTTAGTTGATCATTATTCTTAGCATATGAAGTGACATTCAATAATGAATTTTTCCAAGGAGGAGAGATTGTAAGACCTCACAAAACTCTCTCCCAGTCTCAGCCTTAGAGCGTGTCAAGTGAAGTGTAAATGTGGCCCTAAAAGATGGAGAAGTGCCTTCCCAAGTGAGAAACATTTTGAACCGTGTATAATTTCCCTAATATCAACTTTTATTCATGTAGAACATTGAATAAGCTTTCTATTGATACTAACTTCATCAAAATTCGACATCGGACGAGAAAGTTATGGCCATTATACGGAAAATAGTCTGATTCTGAATTTCTCAGGTGCGACAGAGAGGTTCAATGGACCATCAAGCTAGCCATGGACTGTCGCACCCCACTGTCATGTCGAGACAGTGATTCCACTATCTGGTTGAGTACAATAGAGAGGTTCAACGGACAATTGACAATGCGACAGACCATCGCACTCTACCGTTGCACCAAAGTAGTAAGTCCCAATTCTAGTTTTGTGCGACATTCAATCCTATGGACCATCAATTATGCGACGGACCATCGTACCCCATCTTCATATGTCCCGATCAGAAATTTTAAGACTATTTTAAAAGGGTTTTTTGGTCTTTTTCCACTCTTTTGAGCCCCTATTTATATTCGATCAAGGCTCAGAACTTTATTTCTCCTCTTCTACATCAAAAACTAGGGTTTCCTACAAATTAAAACCCTTCTTTCTTCAAGAAAAAATCAAGAGAAATCAAGAATCTCTCCAAGAGCCTTTAAGAAAGAGTTTCCCTAAGGTATGCAGATGTTGATTCTTTGGTCCCTTTTATCTAAGAAGCTCAAGAATCCTTTTCTAAATTTCAAAGTTCTTATGTTTATGAGTTTTCATGATTCATGTGAGTTGAAATTGATGTTTATGTTATTATTGAGTTTTGATTCATGTTTGTTTACAAGGTTTTCAAGCTTTGACCCTAGTATGTGATATTCATGATAAATACTTTTCAAGTTGCTTGCCAAGTGATGTGTTTATGTCAATTATGTGTAGAAATTCTTGAATAAGCAAAGCATGCTCCTCATATGTTCGATAAAATGCTTATGTAAAGGAATTAGAGCCATTATAGCATGTTGACTAGAAAACCCCCAATAGTGTGCAAGCCCATATATGCCAAGTATTTGTTGAAAAGACTTAGTGAATGAATTGTGACATGATAGCATGAAGTTCCCCAACTATGTGCTCTTTGATACATGCTAGGATTTTAATACATGCTAAGTATTTGATGCAAGACCTTGTTGAATGGAGTATGAGCCAATAGCATGTCTCCCAATATTACCACATGTTTATGGTTTCTAAATGCTTGAAGAAATACTTTAGTGATTGTGATGATGAATGAATGACCGTGGTTATGATTAGTCAAGAATGGTTATGTTTTACTTTTATGTTATCGAGTCCTGGGGGTATTTATACCCGACAATTTAGCTACTGTCTAGAGCCCCTATTAGTTTTCACGATAATCTTAATTAAGCCATGATTCTCAAGACTTAGTGAGTTATAGAACTCGATGCTCTCAAATAGATACAGAACTTAAGAAACTTCAATAATCTCAGTATCCCTAGTATTCTAGCCTTAGCTCTGTACTCATATTAGATCTAGCAGTATTCAAGTGTTCAGTTCAGACCTCAGTGGTATTCGAGTAATCTATCCCGAGATCAGTATCGTTCAGTCAGATAATGAGATTCAATAGTATTCTGTCAGATACGGAACCAAGTGAATTAATCTTAACTCAGTCAGATCATTCAAGAAATATGATCAGTATCAGATTCAGCTCAGTTTAGTTCAGTTGAGAATCAGTTCAGAGTCTTTTAGTTGGGAGCAGGAGCTAGTATCGAGTGTGTGCTGGGATGCGGCTCCCCATTAGAGATGCAGAGTCGTTAGGAGCAATCCCTAAACTCTAGAACTGTGTATCTAGTGTAGGATGCAGGAGTCACCCGTTAGAAAAAGGCTTGTCACCCGTTAGAAAAGGCTTGACTATTATACTGCCTTAGGGTTAACTTCCTGTGAGGGTCACCATTTAGAGAGGCTTGACTAGAGAGGTCTTTATCCGTGGCACAGTATTGACACCATTCCATCTAGGGTTATATATTGGACCCCACCAGTTCAGATTTGGGGCAAGTTAGTTAAGTGAGCACTCCCACAGTTGCAGTTGCAGTATTTGTCTTCAGAGTAGAACTCAGAAACCAAGACTATTAGATACAGTCATCTATGTCAGTGAGGAACTCAGATAGTTTTATTGATTCATGGACCACCCACTAGATAGGCATGGTCTCACATAAAGTTATTCATTATCAGATCCACATATCACCCGTTAGATAGGCTTGATCTCAGTCTCAGATTCAGTTGAGTAATCTCATTATCAGTATCCAAAGATCAATCGTTAGATAGGATTGATCTCAGTCTCAGATTCAATTGAGTAATCTCATTATTAGATCCAGAGATCACCCATTAAATAGGCTTGATCTCAGTCTCAGATTCAGTTAAGTAATCTCATTATCAGTATCCAGAGATCACTTGTTAGATAAGCTTGATCGCAGTCTCAGATTCAGTTGAGTAATTTTTTTATCAGATCCATAGATCACCCGTTAGATAGGCTTAATCTCAATCTCAAATTCAGTTAAGTAATCTCATTATTAGTATCCAGAGATCTCCTGTTAGATAGGCTTGATCTTAGTCTCAAATTCAGTTGAGTAATCTCATTATCAGTATCTAGAGATCACTATTAGATAGGCTTGATCTCAGTCTCAGTTCAATTGAGTAATCTCATTATCAGTCTCCAGAGATTACCCGTTAGATAGGCTTGATCTCAGTCTCAAATTCAGTTAAGTAATCTCATTATCAGTATCCAGAGATCACCCATTAGATAGGCTTGATCTCAGTCTCAGATTCAGTTGAGTAATCTCATTATTAGATCCAGAGATCACCCGTTAGATAGGCCTGATCTCATTCTCAAATTCAGTTGATTATTATCATTATCAGATTTAGAGATTTTCTGCTAGATAGGTTTGATCTCAGACATGATTTTTTCTTATCAATGATAGTAGATTCTGCGATCATTCGTTAGAGAGGTTTGATCTCTGATTCAGTCAGTCAAGATTAGTAAGTTTAGAATTCAGTCATTAATATGAGTAGATTTAATTAATCAGCTTCAGTATCATCAGTTTCCGAGATCACTCTCTAGATAAGACTGATCTCAACTTCAGTACTAGGTTATCAATATTAGAAGAATCAATGATTTAGTATCTCAGTGTTAGTAGTGAGTTCAGATGACAGTAAAGTAGTATTCGAGTTTCAGTATTCAGATTTATGATGATTTCAGTAATGATTTGTGCATTCATGCATTAGTTCTCATTCAGTACTCTTATGATTATTTAGTTAAGTAATTATGTATGCCTAAGCTCTTGCATTGAGCCTTATCTCATCTAGCATACTCATTATATTCCCACGTACTGATGCATTTGTGCTATGGTGTTTTATTTTACACCATAGGTTCAGAGGCATGAGATCCAGAGTACCCTTAGCAGTTCAATCCCAGTCAATAGCAATAAACGTAGCATTGAGTCCTCTTTATTTGAGGATGATCCTTATTTTACTATCACATCAGATTTAGTTTATTTTCAATAACAGAGTTATTTAGGGGCATGTCCCATCAACTCCATAGTTTAGATAGTTTAGAGGATTTTCAGACAGATGTATCAGTATTTAATTTTCAGTTTTGAGTATTTTTAGATGTTTTGAACCTTATGGCCAGTTTTCGCATTTATTTTAGATATATGCAGTATTCAGGTATAGATATTAGTAGAGGGTTAGCTTGTAGTCCTTAGGGGACACAAGCACTGTTTGACGTTTTAGTTCCAAAGCAGCCTCTCTTACAAAGAAATTCCAGTCAAAATTCTTGATTATCAGATTCGCAGACTAAGAAACAAAGAAGTCCCTCTAATCAAATTCTTTGGCAGAATCAGTCCATTGAGGGAGATACTTGGGAAGCAGAAGCTCTTCTCCGTAAATTCAGATTCAGCTCAAGTTAATGGTCTAACTTAAGCTTATTCAATTTCATGCTTAGATTTTCCATTACAAACTTGGTATAGTCACCAATGCATATTCAGTCATATGTTCAAGAGTCTGATCAGTCATGTATTCATGCATCAGATATGCATGTTTAGTATGAGATTCATTATGTCGGTAATCCTAATCAAATAATCATATTTTAGGTATTCATTTTCAGTAAGTAAGTTTAGTCTACCAGTATTCTCAGCTTAGTCAGTCTCATTCGAGGATAAATATTCCTAAGGGGGAGATATTGTATGACCCCACAAAATTCTTAGCTTAACTCGGTCATTTAAGCTTGTTAAGGGGTCCCAGACTAAGAAAATTTTAGCTAAGTATCAAGACTTAGAATTATTTTAGCCATCCAAATTTGAAGTACTTTATTTCTAACCTTCTCGGCCTTAGTTAGTCGATTCTTAAATTGATTCATGATTAGGGTTATTTATAGGTCATCTCAGGCAAGTTTTGGATTTTTCGGACTAGTGTAAGGGTGAGTTTGGATGCCCAAAATAGTGAAGGGTCGTGATAGCCCGGCATTTCGAGGGCCAATCAACCCAAGTAAGGGTCGCGCCATGATGGCTACTTAACATGAGTAGGGGTCGCATCACGATGGATACTTGACCTAAGCAGGGGTCGCAATACGAGGGAAGCCCTATTCAGCATTATTTTAATAGGGGTTGGGGGGAAATTGGTCATTTTTGCCTACCTTATTCAGCCTTAACATGAAATTAATCAGCCTATAGGGAAAAATCTCATTCTTTACTCATAAACTTACTAAAGAGCAGGCCCTAGTCTCATCAAGTTCAAGAATTCAAGTCTCAAGAACTCACTTTCATCTTCTTGAAAGTAGTAATCAAGGTATGTGAGGTGTTTATCCAAGGGTCTGTTCCACCCTTGGAGTCTAAGAAACTATTTTTAAACATCAAGTTTATGGATTTCATGAATTCCAAGTTGGGTTTTATTATATTCATGTTTATAATGATTAATTGGGATTCTAATCCATGTTTTATAATACGTTTTATGTGAGGTTAATTGATATGTATGTAATATCATAAGGATCCATGTAAAAACCTTGAAATTATCAATGGGGATTTGAATTATGATGTCTACTTGTTAGTGTTATGTGCATATGTATGCTAACTAAGTACTTGATGAATTACTCATGTGAACTAATAAGGGAAAGAAAACGTGTCATGTTAGCTTATGTGCAAGTTGTATCATGCAAGTGTTTGATAAAATGTTTCCATGAATAAGTAGTGAACAAGTGCACATGATTATGCTTCCTAAGCTTAAGCTATGATTTACCTTTCATGCTATTGATTCCTAGGGGTATTCAATACCTGAATACTTAGCTGTTTACCTTGAGCTTCAATTAGTTACAGAACTTAAGAAAATCATAGTAATATTTCATCAATCCACAAAACTCAGTGAACTCAATTCAGTCCAGTCAAACAGTACAATCATAAAAGTTCAGTCAAGCTTAGTACATTCTAGGAATCAGTTTAGTGTCTATTTAGTTGGGAGTAGGACTCAGCATCGAGTGAACCCAAGGATGTGGATTTACCTGCCAGTAGAGGGAGAAATCCTTAGAAGCAGTCATTGTGTTCCAGAACTACATAGCCAGCATAGGTTTAAACATCAACCTTCCAGATGAGGGTTGATGAGGTGATCTACCTACCAGTTAAGGGTACCACCATTCTCGTTCAGAGTACCTGTCAGATGAGGGTGACTTATCGCTTGTCCTTATCCATGGCACGATATTGACACCCTTCCAACTGGGGTTACAGGTCGGACCCCAAATCAGTTAGAGAAGGTGTATGTTGGTTAGGTGATTAATTTCCACAGTCTCAGTTTTAGATTCAGTCTCAGTATGGAACTCAGTTTAGTTCCACAGATTCGGGACTGTCAGGAACAGTCACTTAACTTACTACAAGACTTAGTATAGTCCCACTGAATCAAGATTGTTAGATATAGTCGTTCAGTTACCAGTAATCCAGTATTCAGTGTTATTATGATCTAAGTACAGTTTACATATTCATACATGTACTCTCATTCTGTCATACTCACGATATTCAGTTAGTATTTTTCATGCATATGAACCCATGCATTTCAGCCTACCTTACTAAGTATACCAGTACATTTAAAGTACTGACGCATGCTTTTCTTTTGCGCTATGATGTCTTTTATCATAGGTTCAGACGTGCGGGCTCCCGAGAACCCTTAGCCGTTCAAACTCTTAGCATACGGAGTTAGTGGTGAGTCCTCATAGTTCAAGGACATGATTATTTATTTCAGCATTTTAGTTCATTTTCAATAGTCGGAGTTAGTTGGGGACTTTTCCTATCAACTCCACAGTTCAAACAGTTTAAAGGCTTTTCTGACAAGAGTATTTTCAGATAGTTGTTTAGTTTTTTAGTATTGATGTTCAATTTTGGTATTGTGATACCATATTCAGTATTATTTATAGTATTGAACCTTATGGCCAGTTTTCTGCCTAATTTCTGCATATTTCAGTTTTATTTTTATTCAGTTATTCCAGTAGATACCAGTCATGGGTTAGCTTGTGGTCCTTCAGGATTATGAGCATATTATTGCATTCAGGGTACAAACTTAGGGCGTTACAGGTTACTGGATTTTGTCAAATGGGAAATTGGGGTTCTCCGCGATGCCGGGCTATCGTAGAGGGCCACTAGAATTTGATGATTATGAATTTTCTCGCCTCCGCGACCCGCCAAGTGCTCAGGTGGAACACTATCTTGCTAAAATGCTTTAACTCCTTCACCGAGTGTCGAAATTGGGCGAATTTTGTATCGATGGAAAACTTATTCAATTTGACACACAATAAAAGGCCTAAATATGTAAAATTCTACACGAAATAAACATTCTTCATTTTGGAAGCTATTTCTTAACATTCTAGGAATGAATTTAAGCTAGAAAAAGTGCAAGGTATTACAATATCTCCCCTTGGGAACATTCATGATCGAATGTGGCTAATTTAAGCTAAAAAATACTGAGAAATCTGAGGCTATAAACTATCATGCACAACTGAAATAAACTGAATAACTGAATCTCAATTAAAATGAGCTACTGAACTGATCTAAGAGTGCATAAATTTTCATGAAGACAACTATATATTGTTGAATCTGAAACTAGAAAAGAACTGAATGAAGGAAAACTATTACCTTCGACTGAATCTGAGTTCATGGAGAAGAGATGAGGATATTTTGTAAGTTTGTTTTCTTCTACTTCCCAAGTAGCACCCTCAATGGATTGATTTTTCCACAAAACTTTGACCAAGGGAACTTCTTTGTTCCTTAGTCTACGAATCTGATGATCAAGAATCTCTACTGGGACTTCTTCATAAGAAAGGCTATTCTGAATATCTGTGCTTTCTAGAGAACTATAATGGCTGAATCATCCATGCAATTCTTTAAAAGGGATGAATGGAATATTGGATGGACTGAGGATAAATCTACGGGTAGCTCAAGCTTATATGCTACCTTTCCAACACGGCTCAAAATCCGAAAGGGACCAACATAACGGGGACTAAGCATTCCCTTATTGCAAAGTCTCTTCACTTCTTTCATGGATAAAACTTTTAAATGCACAAGATCATTAAACTCAAACTCAAGATCTCTTCTTCTCACACCGATATAAGATTTCTGATGACTTTGTGCTGCTTTCAATCTCTCCCTAATCAACTAAACTTTCCCTATGGCCTCAAACACCATGTCTAGCCCAATCAAAGTGGCCTCTCCCACTTCGAACCAACCAACTAGCGATCTAAATCCCCCCTATAAAAAGCCTCAAATGGAACCATCTAAATACTAGCATGATAACTATTATTATAAGAGAACTCAATCAGTGGCCAATGCTCATCCCAACTACATTTGAAATCAAGAACACATGCCTTCAACATATCCTCTAAACTCTAAATGGTCCTCTCTGCTTGAGCATTTGTCTGTGGATGAAAGGATAAACTAAGATAAACTTGGGTAACAAGACCTTTCTAAAAGGCTCTCTAATACTAAGAGGTAAACTGAGTACCCCTATTTGAGATAATAGCTAAAGGAACTCCATACAATCTAACTATCTCTTGGATATACAACTTAGCATAGTCTTCAGCAGTGTAAGATGTGTGAACTAGCAAGAAATACGCTGACTTAGTAAATGTGTCTACAATAACCAAAATCGAATCATGCTGATAATGCGAATGGGGTAAACTAGTCACAAAATTCATATTCACCTCTTCCCACTTCCAAGTGTGGATACCAAACTCTTGCAATGCACTACCAGGTCTTTGGTGCTCTACCTTAACCTATTGATAAGTTGCACACATGGTTACAAACTCTGCTATATCTCTTTTCATACCACTCCACCAATAGATTTCCCCCAAGTGTGGTACATCTTGGTGGCTCTAGGATGGATAGAATAACGCGTACTTTGCGCTTCCGCCATAATCTGCTACCTCAAATCAACATAAGGCACACAGAATCTACTCTAGTACCTCAACATACCATTTCTCCCTTAGGAGAAAACCTCTATCTTTTGGTCTTTAACTGACTCCTTCAGTTTGACCAAACTAGGATCCTCATCTAGCTTCTCTTTTACTTTCAAAACTAGGGAAGATTTGAAACTACTCTGAACCTAAACATTTACTTCAGCTGAATCAAGTAGTCTCATATGTAATCTAGCTAACCGATGAACTTCCCAAACTAACTCTATCTTTTCTTTCTCCACATAAGCAACACTGCCTATAGATAATCTACTAAGGGTGTCTGCCACTACGTTGGACTTGACTGGATGATACATCACACTCATATCATAATCTTTCAATAAAGACATACTGCAATATTTTCTGATCCGTCAACATATCAATATGCACTCCATACAAATAATGTCTCCAGATTTTCAATGCAAAACAACAACAACTAACTCAAGATCATGGGTAGGGTAATTCTTTTCATGAGGCTTAAGCTGTCTAGGGGAATAGGCTATGAACTTACCTTTTTGCATCAAAAAACAACCAAAACCAACTTTGTAGG
This sequence comes from Capsicum annuum, assembly GCF_002878395.1. Taxonomy (NCBI): domain Eukaryota; kingdom Viridiplantae; phylum Streptophyta; class Magnoliopsida; order Solanales; family Solanaceae; genus Capsicum; species Capsicum annuum. The sequence continues at coordinate 153,011 of NW_025887455.1, forward strand.
CATCCAAATAAACCACAAAAATATCTGTACTACAGGTAATGCTTAAACTCGGGCTAAAGTAAGTCGAGTCTTTAACTCCTGAAAACTCTTCTCAGAGGAATCTGACCACTGAAACTTAACTTTATTTTGGGTCAATCTAGACATAGGAGAAGCAATAGAAGAGAAACCCTCAATGAAACGTCTGTAATAACTAGCTAGACCCAAGAAACTGCTAATGTCTGATAGGGAAATAGGTCTAGGCCTATTCCTTACGACTTTTGTCTTTTGGGGATCAAGTTAAATATTCCTGGAAATAATATGACCAAGGAAAGCTACTGACCTTAGCCAAAATTCACACTTGCTAAATTTGGCGAACAACCAGTGATCTTTTAGGGTTTGTAACACAATTCTAAGATGGTCTGCATGATCATCCTAACTACAAGAGTAGAAAAGAATATCATTGATAAAGAAATGAATAACATATCCAAATACTGTTTGAAAACTCTGTTCATCAAGTCCATAAAAGATTTTAGGGCATTTGTTAGACTGAAGGACATGACTAGAAACTTAAAATGACCATAACTGATTCTGAAAGCTTTCTTTGGAATATCATATTCCCTTACTTTAAGCTGATGATAGCTAGATCTTAGGTCTATCTTTGAGAAATAACTTGCACCTTGGAGTTGATCAAATAAGTCATCAATTCTCGGAAGAGGGTATTTGTTTTTGACTATAACTTTATTCAATTGAGTATAGTCAATGCACATACGCAAATTACCATTTTTTTCACACAAATAAAATGGGAGCACCCCATGGAGAAATACTAGGCCTTATAAAACCTTTATCTAAAAGATCTTTGAGTTGCTCTTTCAACTCTTTAAGCTCGGCAGGAGCCATACGATATGGAGGTATAAAAATAGGCTTAGTATCTGGAAGAAGGTCAATACCAAATTTTATTTCCCTATTAGGAGGTACCTCTGGCAATTAAAGACATCTAGAAACTCATTAACTACACTGACTAACTGAACTGTTGGAGTCTCAGACTTTGTGTCTTTAACTCGAACAAGTTGATAAATACATCCGTTTGAAATCAATTTTCTGGCTTTAAGATAAGATATGAGATGACTTTTGGGAGACACTGAATTACTTTTCCCCTGAAAGACTGGCTCATCCGGAAATTGAAACTCCACCACTCGAGTGCGACAATCTATAGAGGCATAACAAAAATGGAGCCAATCCATACTAAGAATAAGATCAAAGTCAACCATAGCTAACTCTATTAAGTATGCTAACATGATTTTATGAAAGATAGTGATAGGAAACTTTCTATAGATCTATTTAGAAACAACTAACTCACCTACTGGGTTAGACTCCAAGAAAGGCTCAAGGATCTTTTCAAAACTTATCTCAAAATTTACTGCAACTAAAGGGGTCACATAAGAGAAACTCGACCAAGGGTCTAATAACACATAAACATCAAAATAAAAGACACGAATTATACTAGTAACAACATTTGGTGAATCCTCTTGCTCCTGATGGAATGGTAAAGCATAGAATCAATTCTAGCACTGACCGCCACTGGTACTGGATGATGTACCTTGAGAAGGGACTAGGTAACCCAAAGGAGCTAGTGCACTAGTAGTCTGAGTCTGGGGGTGATCATCTCTATTTCCCTACTTAGCATGCAGGCACTCTTTAATTCCATGACCCAACTTACCACAAACAAAACAACCCTTCTGACTAGACAAGCACTCACCGAGATGATTCCTACCATACTTAGCACAAGGACAATAAAGAGGTCTTCCATTTTAACTATTCTGAGGTCTGGACATAGAATACTTAGCCACTGCTCTTATCTACCTTTGGGAGTGGGAGCACTAGCTGAAGATAGTGCTGGATTAGATGAACGATTCTAAAACTGTGAATGATTTCCTCTTTGAGACCTATTCTGATCATACTCAAACTATTCTATTATATCCATCTTATTATTTCTATCTCTCCACTTCAATTTCTCTACCTCAATCTGCTGAGCATGCATCATCAATCTTGGAAGGTTCATGTCTCTAATGAGCATGGCAATCCTACACTTCTTGACTACCAAGCTAGACACTTCAGTAACAAACTTACTCATACTAGCCCTAAGATCAACTATCGTATCAGGGGAATACTTAGACAACTGATTAAACTTAAGGCAGTACTCCTTCACTATCATCGAGCCCTGCCTCAAATTCACAAACTCTTCTATCTAAGCTTCCCTTATCTCACGTAGGAAGAACCTATCTAAAAAAGTATCCTAAAACACCTACCAACTCATAGGAACAACATTTTTACCTCTACTATTCTTTCACATCACTACCCAATCATACACTACATCCTTCAATCTATAGAATGCTAACTCTACACTCTGCTCCTTAGAAACATGCATAATCTTGGTGATATTTTTCACCTCATCTAAATAAAGTTGTGGGTACTCACCTTCCTTTGACCCAAGGAACTCTGGCGGATTCATTCTCATAAAGTCTCTAATTCTAGCTGTTCCTAAATCCCCATTCGACTGCAGCCTAATTCTGATGGTTAATCTGAACATTAGCAATCACAGCTTGGGATAATGCCTGAAAGAAAGCCCTAAACTCAGCATGCGATACATTTTCATTCAAAGGATCTGCGGGCTAGGGAGGCTAGTTATCATTTCTACGGCTGTTAGCTCGATTAGGAAGCAATTAAATTATCACGTAAGAGCACGAGTTAAAAGCATAAAGAGCTACTATAAGCACAATAGCTCATGAAAGAAAGAGATAATTTCCTAAGAACGTTTTGTAGCCTCTTACTCATAAATGTGGTGAGCTTCACACCCATGATCAAGACTCTATGTAACGCGGCTTGTTTGACTCCCTAGGACTCTTAAAGACCTTAGGCTTTGATACCAAGTTTGTAACACCTCAAAATTTGATCATGAAAAGTCACACATTGCTCAAGACTACGAGTAGCCTTAAGCTAACCCTGTCTGCCTTCTACTAGATATAAATCTTATAATCAAGGTAATATAGATATGAAAGTCATACTAAATTTGGAAACTATCTGAAATAACTAAGAATAATCTAACTATAATAAACAAAATATTAATACTGAATAAGTTGAATCACAACTAGTAGTCTGACAAGCCTTTACAACTAAAATCTAGAGAGTCACTAGGATAAACCCCCAGCTAACTCGAACTGCCTGAAAAGAATACTAAATCATGTAAACTGGTAAGCTGCAAAATCTGAGTAAACAAGTCCCCAAACTATGATGACTCAACAACTATAGGATGTAGATAGAGATGCTCAAACTACTCACATTGCTAATACTGAGCACCTGAACCTACATTATGACACAATGTAGCACATAGACGTATATGTGGATCACTACTTTGAGGATTTATTGAGTATATGAGGGTGAAATGCATAAGCAAGATATCATCTCATCATCATAATTTATAACATAATGCATGCTAAATGTAAATGACCACATAAGATAGAATGTGAGAAATACTGAAATCTGTAATCATGAATAGACAAATCATACTTTATAAATCTAGTGAGTCATAACATTTAGTTCTGAAAGTTATGCTTATGTTCTATTTGCAAATCATACTGTCTAAGTGTAGAAAGAGCTCACTTCTAAAATTTGATATCTTAAAGCTAAAGTCTATAACTGTTATCTTTCTGTAAAGCATAATCTGAGTAAATCTATGAGCGTTTGCACTTAGTTTTTTAAAAGCTTTTCTTACTATTAGGGAAATACTCAAAACTATTTATTTACTTTTACTAGTAAGGAACTCTTTTAAAAATTGTTCTGCAAAGGAAAAATACTTTATCTGAAGCTTATCTATAAGGGAGGTTCTTCTAAACAATATGAACCATGCGAGCTACATAGAGTCCAACGTCTCGTCCTCCTAAGGGAAAAACTTCACATTGGGGAGAGGTGTCATACTCTTGCCAGGGATTATAACCTCAGGTTAAGTAATCACATCTCAGCCCACTATGGGCACTTAATCTCAATTCTATGGTGGCACATAGTTCTAGGGTATGAGACCTTAGAATCATACCCAACTCGGTGCTAAATACTTCCCTTTATTTTCTATGCTCATTTTGTTGGAAATCCACTTAAAAACTAGCATAAGGGTTTATTATGAAACCAGTTATGCGCTTATCTGAATCAGTCTGTAAATGAAGCTATTTTTCTTTTTGTAATCTGTAATAAATTTGTAAAGTGGATTCCAAAACTTATTTGAGGATCAAAAGATCAAAACTCTATTGTAAATATGAAATAATCAACTCATAGGATAATTAAAGCATCATCTTTCTTGAAATATCAACACATAAACTTAGGGCTTAGTAACCCATGCATCAAACTCATGTCAAAACATCATAATAATCATTCTTAGTAATGAAGACAATGATAATTCATCTCAAAATCTATAAATTTCTAAAATAGGTATTAAAATATGAAAATAGACATACAATTCATGTTCTAAAATACTTGAAATCTCAAAATCTTGCAAAGAGAAATAATGGGTATGAACCCTAATTCAAATCTCATGAATATCCATTTAAAATAATATGAATTTATAAATAAAACTTGGTTTTGGGCACAAGGATGAAAGAAGATCCTTGTTCATAAACCTCACATACCTTGATTAATAATTAGATGAAGAAACTTGAATTATTGATTCTTAATTGAGTTCTTGGAGATGGATTCTTGATTATCTTGCCTTGTGAATCCTCAATCTTAAGCTTTCTTGGAGAATCAATGGAAGATTTTGATTTCTTGGAGAAGAAGCTTTACAACTCTAGGGTTTTGATTTTAAAGAGAATGATGAATAATGAGCACAAAGTGCTTTGAATATGATTAATCTTGTGTTTTGGACGGATTGGGGCCTTGGGAATTGACCAAAATACCCTTTTAAAACTTCTAACAGAACTGGAAAAGAGCAATATTTTCTTATTTGGCTGTGCACCACAACCCGCCACTATCGCAGTGGCTCACTTAAAAAAGACGAGTGAGAACTAGGCTTCCTCTGTGATGTGGAGCTATCGCGGTGCCCTATAGTTTTGCCATTTTGGCCACAGACTCAACACGCCAACATGGTTACTAGATTTCGAAAAATGGTAAATTGGGCTTCTACGTGACCTAGGCTATCATAGAGGGCTACTGGAATTTGACGATTATGAATTAGCTCGCCTCCGCAATGCGCCAAGTGCTCAGATGGCACACTGTCTTGATAAAAATGCTCTAACTCCTTCACCGAGTGTCGGAATTAGGCAAATTTGGTATCGATGGAACGCTTATTCAATTTCCCACACAATAGAAGGCCTAAATCTATAAAATTCTATACAAAATAAATATTCTTCATTTTGGAAGCTATTTCTTAACATTTTAGGAATGAATTTAAGCTAGAAAAAGTGTGGGATATTACAGGAAGGGTTTGTAAATGGAAGAAAAAGTTTGATTAGACAGAGAGTTTAACATTATATCATGCTCACTCACACAATATGAATTCTAAAAGAAGGGAACTTTTTCTAAAAATGCCTCATAGCCTCTTGTCCATAAGTGTAGTGCGCTATACGCCCAAGCACAAGACTATACTTAATGCGGCTTTCAGACTCCCTAGGGCTCGTTAGAACCTTAGGCTCTAATACCAAATTTGTATCACACCGATTCTACACCCTAGATGTCACGCGGTGCTTACGACCCCGAAGGATCACAAGCTAATCCATGAATGGTACCTGCTGTGTGCACTGAATAATAATACTAAAAATATATGCAGAAGTATAACTGAATATACCATAAGGTTCCCAAAATACTGAAATAATAACTGAATGTACTGATAATAACATCTGAAAACTAAAAACTAACTGTGCTAGTCTGAAATTCTCTAACTGTCTGAATATGGAGTTGATGGGACAAACCCCCAACTAACTCTGACTATAATAACTACTAAACTAACTAAAATACTGAAATAACAAAATATCCTCGATGGATGAGGACTCACTACTAAATCTGCTACTGATATCCTAAGCTGCTAAGTATAATTAGGAACTCATGTGTCTAAACCTATGATATGAGACATCATAGCGCAAAGAAAAAATATGCATCAGTATGCGGAATGTACTGGTATGTGAAGTGAGGTAGGCTGATATACATGGTTTCATATGCATAAGATGATAACTGACTTAATAAACATCATGAAGTAACTTGATGAGAGTACATGCATAACTATACCTACTAAACATCCTGAATATGTGATACTACACATATAATGTCTGTCTGAATTAGATTAAAACTAAAGTACTGAGTTCTGGTAACTGAATACTGATAATTGTAAGTTTACACTGATACTAAAGTACTGAATTTTGATGTCTAAGTAATTGATAACTGATAGCCATAGTTCTGTAGAACTGTCTGAGTTATTTCCTAAAATACTAAGACTGAAACTGTAACTGTGGGAGGTATCATCTAATGACATGCCCCAATATAGACTGGTTGGGGTCCAACCTGCAACCTAGTTGGAAGGGTGTTAAGGGTTACTAACACTGGTTGTGACTCACCCTAATGGGCATGAAGACATTTTTGTCAACCCTCACTGGCAGGAAACTCATACGAGATATGTCCACCCTTATTTGTCAGGAAGATATCTCAACCTATGTTGGCTATGTAGTTTTGTAACTCAAGAACTTCTACTAAGGGTTAAACCCTCTACTTGCAGGAATGCCCCTATCCCTTGGTTTGCTCGGTGCTGAATCCTACTCCTAACTAAATCGATACTAAACTAATCACTAGACTGTACTAGGCTTGACTGAACTGACATTGATTGTGTTGACTAAATGAACTGGACTGAGTTCACTGAGTTCTATTAACTAACGAAGTAATATGGTTCTTGACCTTTACTGGGACTATTCTATAACTACTACAACTAAGTAAACAACTGGATTTCGGGTAATAAATACCCCCAGGACTCGATAGCATAATGGATAAAACATAGAAAATCTTGAAAGCATAACAATAGTCAATTGTTCATAATTCATTCATTGAGTTATTTTGTCGAACACTTAGAGGGCATGAACTTGTACATGATTGAGAACATATGTTAACATATCATGAGTTCACTATTCAATTCACATGGATATTCTATCAAACACTTGGGGAGCATAATTAATGAACATGGTAATGGACAATACCTAAGCATCATGACTACAACTTAAACTTGCAATTTCAAGGGTTTTAATATGGGAATTACATCAATCAACATACATATTATCTTATATTCATGAAACTTATAATTAAATCTTGAATTGAAACCCACACAACAACACAAAAATGAATATACCCTAATTTGCACATATAAATCATAAATCCATTAACTTGTAGTTTAAAAGGGGGTTCTTGAACTCAAAGGGTTGAAGGAAACCTAAAGATGAAAACCTAACATACCTTGATTATTGATTTTGGGATATTTTTGGGGGTTTCTTGGAACTTGATCTTGATCTTGATGAACTAGGGTTTATTTCTTGAGAGGATTTTGTGAATGAGTGAGTGTATTTGCCTAATGAGGGGCTGAATTTCATGTTATGGGGGTTTAATGTGGAAGAAAAATGACTTAATTACCCCTGTAAACCCATAACTAGATGAACAAAACTAGCCCAGTGATGCAATACCCAATGCACCGCGTCGATAGGGTCGACGTGATCACCGACGCATTACGTCGATGGGTGCAACGCGATAACCAATGCGACGCATCAAGATTGGGTTGGCTTCCTATTTTGGTCATCCAAATATGATTCAAACGAAGTCCCAAGATTCTTAAACTCACCCTATATAACCTATTAATATCCCTAATCATGAATAAACTTGAACATTTACATTCTAAGGTCCGAAATATCAAAAATAAGATCATCGAATTTCGAAGGCTAAAAATAATTCTAAGTCTTAACACTTGGCTGAAATTTTCTAAGTCCGGGATCTCTTTTGGCATGGTAAAAATGAATCTAAGTCTTCAGAGGAACTCTAGTCAGATCTGTAGGCAACAGTTCTAGAAATTTATTTACTACTGAGACCGAGACTCGAGATTATGGACCTTGATTCCTTCACTTAAGCAATATAATAGATGCATCCTTTGGAAATTATTTTTCTTGTCTGAAGGAAAGAGACAAACCAACCTATAAGCACGTAAGTACTACCCTTCCACTTTAAGACTAGCTCATTTCAAAACTGAAACTGGACTACTATATTTCTATAGTTAACTGAGTCATAGCAAGAGTGGAGCCAATACATGCCAAGAATAACATCAAAATTAGTTTTGTCTAACTCTACAAGATTGACTGAAGTGACTTTTTAGATACTGTGACTAGGCAATTTTTATATACCCATCTGGCTATGATTGAACTACCAACTAGAGTAGAAACTGAGAAGGGCTCTCTGAGGATTTTGGCATTGATGACAAAATCTATTGCTATATAGGGAGTCACAAAGAAAAATGTGGCTCCGATGTCTAACAATACATACACATTAATTTGAAAAACTTATAATGTACCAGTTACCATATAAGGAGAACCTATCGAGTTTGAAGGGAATAAAACCTATTTTGATGTTGTCCACTACTTGCACTAAATTTGGCACCCTGTTGAGTTAGGCGACCTGCTGAAACTGCTAAAGATTTAGACGAACTCTATTAATAGACATACTTACCTCTCTTCATAACCATTAGATAACCTCTCACTCTATGACCTGACTTACCACACCCTAAATAAGCATCGCTACCTACCATGTACTCCTTCTTATTATTCCTACCATATTTATTACACATTGAGTTTATGCGACTACTACTCACACTACCCTGGGACTTAGAGCCTATCACTCTATCTTGAGTATCCTACTTTGGAACTGGAGCATTAGTAGAAGCTAGGGCTAGATTTGAAGATTTCTTATGGAATTGAGAGCGATTCCCACCATCTGACCTTTGTTGAGAGAAATTAAAGCTACTAATTTTGGCCCTTTTATTTTTCCTTTACTTCTCTTTGATTTTCTCCTCAACAATCTATTGAGCATAGACCATCAATATGAAGGGTCCATCTCCTGACCCAACATATCCTTTCTACACTCCTTGACCACATCCTTTGAAATACCAAACACAAACTTGCTTATCCAGGCCCTGGAGTTAACAACTATAGTCAGAGCATATCTTGCCAACTGAGTAAACTTATATACTCTTTCACACTCATGTTTACCTGCTTCAAGTTTATGAACTCCTACATCTTGGTTTCTCTTAACTCAAGTAAGAAGAACCTATCCAAACATGCAATAACAAACTTTTCCTACTCTACTAGCCCTGCATCTATACCTTTATCTTTTCTCCACTACTTACACAAAGTGTGAGCCACTCCTTTCAATTGATAGGCAACCAAGCCAACACTTTTACTTATGGTGACACCAATTATTTTAGTCACTCTAAAAACACTATCTAGGAACTCTTATGGATCTTTCACAGGCTTGGACCTACAAAATATTGGCTGATTCATTCGATGAAGTATTGAATTCTAATTACCATCGTATTCATAGATGGTTTGGATAGTGAAACAACTTGATGGTTATTATGAGCAAACGTAGATTGGGCTAATACTGTTAAAGCATCCTGAACTCAACGTAGGAGACCTGCTCATTTAGAGGGTCTATTGGAGCTGGTGGTGGGACTTGTTGATTCCCATTCCTTTTTTTGTTAGTTCTCTTAGAAGGCATTGTCTGTAAAAAGAAAGAAGATGATTTATAAGAAGAAGTTTAATAGATTTCATACTTTATCACATGACATGAATCATAAAAGAAGTGAAAACTTCTTAAAATGTGTTGTGGCCTTTCACTCATAAGTGTGGCACACTTTATACCCATGAAAAAGACTCTAATTAATGTAGATTTTAGACACCCTAGGACACTTTAAACCTGCTTCTCTGACACCAAGTTTTTCATGACCCGAGACTGCCCCTTAGTCATAACACGGTGCTTAGAGTCACAAGTGACCTTAAGCTAACCCATGGCCTGACATAACACTATGAATACTAAAAGTAATATAATACTGGATGAAATCTAAAATAAAATAACTAATGGAACAACAATAAGGAAATATGGAATACCAAGCAATACTGTATGTAGAACTATTTGACAAACCAATATGCTAAAAATCTAGAATATGTCTAATGTTTTGGGTAGCACAAGTATTCAATTAGGAAAGAAGTTTGGTTAAATGTAGAATATTTTGTTAACACTGTGCTAAGACATAGTTAAGAATGATGGTTGCAAACCCGTACTTTATGAATCCTTTGTCACAAGTGCTTAAAACTTAAGTTCAAATATTTTTTGTATAGCCCTAAAGAGAGTAATTTTTTGGGCATATTATAGTTGTGTGACTAATGTGGAGTACACACTTAAAGTTTGAGTAAATAGGTGTAAGATCATGGTATAATTGTGTGTCTGATAACTAAACTCCCAAACTAATTAACTGCTTTCCTTGTTTTTGTTGCTATATGGTTATAATTTGAAAAAAGGGGAAGTCTAAGTACCCTAATTCAAAATCTTACGCACCCATGTTAGCAACTAAGTATAGGGTGGCCCTTATTCCACCTACACTTAGTATTTTCCATACTAATACGTGTCATGTTAAAATGTTAGTCCATGTTATAGGTAGTAGGTATTATGGGAAGTAGAGCATAGAAAGGTAACGATATTGTTGGGCTTTCAAAAATATCCAAAAAGAGAGTTCTTCTAATAAGTCGTGTACCTAGAGCCTTAGCTGTCCCAAAAGGCCAGACATATTAGTATAGGTATAAGTGGGTGGAAGAAGCTCGGATGAAATGGTATAGAAAGCATATTGAGTCTAAGTATGCCCTTGACGAGTTTATTGACCGGGAGAGTTTGCATAGGAAATTCTCAAACATGGTTCAGAGACTTGAGGAGCTACAAATGAACTTTATTTTTGAGCAGCCTACTGAGTGCTACCTGTACCTAACTAGGTAATTCTCTGCCAAATGGGACCCAAGAAATTTGAATTCAGAAGTTAAGATTCGTGGGAAACTGGTGACATTCAATACACATGACTTGAAATCCATTTTGGGCACTCTCGAGGCTTACTCACTTTAATTGAGGAAGCTAAACATCACTCTACCGTATGCCAATATCAGACATCTATTATGAGGCAATAGATCAACAACTAGGTGGATTCAACAATAAGAGGGAAGCCATCACATGACATTTCCCAATGTACAGATGAATAAGGAAGTTAGAATATGACTTATGATCATCTGTCACTACCTCATTCCTAGGAAGCACATGACAGAAGTCACTTGGGACCCGGGTATGCTTGATTTATACACTAATATAGGAGAACTTCATGATAAATTTGGTCTTTCTATTATTTCAGCGATAAAGAAGGTTCGCTTTCACCAGGGACACAGGTATGGTTTTAGTGGGTTGCTGACTCGATTTATGTAATACCCCGTAGTTTCCTAGCCTAGATTAACCCTAAGTACATATGTTATATTGAATAAAAAATTTTGGAATACTCTATAACTTTCATATTACATCTTGCCACTACATAGAAAATTCAATTATCTTTCCAACGATATAAAATTTTCCTAAATCCGACAACCGGGTAAGAAATCATGATGATTTTAAGTTTCAGTTGTTAAACATTGTCATTCAGGCCAGTAGCACGTCATGGAGGGTGTTAAAATAGAAATTGTCAATTTCCAGTGTTGCTCCACAATATTCGTGCATCATGCCATAGACCTAGTTTACAATTGTCAATTTCCACTGTACCATTGCGATTCCACCACATCGCGGTGCACTACAGTTCACAAACAAAGTGGCAACGTATTACCACAATATCGTGCCACCATGTAATTTCCCAGTTGTCATTATCCAATGGCTTGGCGCGATAGTGGCGCATCGCACCAGGGGTACAGATCAGGAAAATTTCATGAAAAAATTAAAGTTGCACCTACGGTTAAAACAGTCTTTTCTCATGATTTTATTCTGCCCAAATGTGGGATTTAAGCCCTAAAAACATGTAAAACCTTTCATTATTCACTTTCCCCCAAAATCAAAAGGTATTTTTCTCTCAAGAAAACAAACCCTAGCTCTTAAGAATCAAGGTCAATCCAAAGAATCTCTCCAAGAACTCCAAGAATCACACGAATTAAGGTATGTTAGATGTCCGTCCATGGATCCTTACCTTCTGATGTGTGAGCAGACGCTAACACATTTGAGGATTTTAACTGAGCATAATTGAAAGGTCTTAAGCAATTGTTGTCATTTTTGATTATTTTATCTTTGATTTTGCAGTAGAAGCCAAAATGCAAGAGAACCAATAGGGATGGAAGTAAAAGAGTTAAAATCTAAAGCAAATAGAAGAGAAGTATGGTTGATGACATTCCTGATAAGTCATCATCCTTGTGATAAGTTATAAGATATACCGTCAGCCTTAGATAGAGAATGGACCTTAGCTGAAAGTTGTGATGACATTTCCTGATAAGTTGTCAAAGATTTGATAACTCATTAGAGTCGCCGGTAGCCTTAGGCAGAATATGTAATCTGAGGTGGAGAAGTGATGACATTATCTGATATGTCATCACATTTATCATAAGTTGTTAGGATTCATCATCAGCCTTAAGCAGGAAGTGCTAAAACTGAAGAAGGAGCTGACGACATTTGTGATAAGTCGTCAGACTCCAGATAAGGTGTCATAAATGTCATTGCCTAATTTGTGGAATTATTAAACTCTGTGGGTTTGTTTCCTTATTTAGGTTGAATTATAAAAAGTATTGTTTAGGGTTTTCTAAAGGAATTTTGAACATAATTTTGCAACACACATATTTTGTTATTTTTCTCTCTAGTTTCTTGGCTTAAAAAATAATTAACTTTGAAGAGATTTTTATCAATATTTTGGGATTTATATTGGGATCTAATCTGATAATCACTAGTTATTATTCATCTTGTGGTAAGTTCACCTTTCAAATTATGAATACGTCTAGTTGTTTCACTTATTACATTATGAATGGCTAAATCCCTTTGATCTGAATTATGGGATCTATGGGTTAAAGTTTTCGTAAGATGCTATGTGTTTTCAATTCTAAAGGTAATAGAACTCCTTGATAATTCTAAGATTTTAATTATTTTCTATTGGTTGCAAACGATAGATAGCACCTGCTTTGATTTTCTTGAGATAAGAAATCAAATATAGTAGGAAGTAAATTATTGACAAGGACTTAGAAACACTAAACTTCCATTGAATAATCAATGTTGTAACAAGGTTGATTAACCTATGGTAAATTCTGGTTAGTAAATAAAATTCCCTAAGTCTGAGAGAATTAGGTAATTAAATGCTTAAGTAGGTCGAGAGACATTTAGGCATAACTTCGATAGAGATAATCTATTGTCCTACCTACTGTGAGAATCTTGATCACTATTAGCATCTGTCAAGTACTAAAACCCATAGTGAACATAATTCTGGTTTTCCATAAACTCTTGATTACAAGCACTAAAACTAAAGTGACCAACAATTATTTGCTAATCTCCAAAATCCCCATTTCAAGAAATATCCAACTATCAGTTAATTAAATTGCAAAAAACTTAAGTTCCCACCATATTCCCTATGGTACTAACCCAAACCTAGTTGGGTTATATATTGACAACGATCACTTACATTCTAATTAGAGAGGTGTAGTTTGAGCGTTATCAAAAATAGCGTCGTTGCTGGGGAATACAGTTGTAAATTGAAGTTTGTGTGCACTAATTGACTGTTTGTCAAGTTTCCTAGTTTTACATTTATTTGTTGTTTTTGTTTATTATAGGATCTTTGTAGTGTATGCCAAGAACCAAAAGTTCCGAAGAACTATTATTACCATTTAACTGGGAACCACAACGAATTGGAAGAATGGTAGACTAGCAGGAGGCTGATAGGTTAGCAACCTTAGCTAGAACTCAGATGAATGTAGATAATGTCGGTCAACAAGTACGACATCCAAATCTTGAGAATGAAGATTTAGGAGAAGAGGAGTTGTTAAACCCTGGTAACGCAAGGCGTGCAGAGCAAGTAGCTGCACCAGTACAGCATAATGCAAATAGGAACCATCCATTCCAAGAAAAGCAAAATTACCAGCCAGTCCGGTATGAACTCAATGATGATGATATTGAAATGGATAGAACAGGTGTAACGTGTGCAATTGTTCCTCCACCATTGTCACCTGGGGAAAAATTTAATATTACGAGTACTATGATTCAACTCTTTAATCTGAAGGGTTTGTTTGGTAGATTTCCTGGGGATGACCCTAACTTGCATCTGGTGAACTTTTTCACCATTTGTAAATCTTTTGATAACCTAGGAGTGGGTCAGAATGCTATTCAATTGAGATTGTTTCCGTTGTCTCTATTTTGGGAGGCAACAATGTGGCTTAATGATCTGACACCCAATTCTATAACCAACTGGAGTCACTTGAAAGAAGATTTTCTAGAAAGAATTTTTCCACCTTCTAGGAGGGTACAGTTAAGGGATGAGATCAGCAACTTTAGGCAGCTCCCAACTGAACCCTTGCATGAAACCTAGGAGAGATTCAAGAAGAAGCTGACATAGTGTCCGAACCATAATATGATAGACATACACTTGATAGAGACTTTGTACAGGGCTCTTAACTCTGTAAAATACCAATTGTAGATAATGCTGCTAGTGGTTTATTTGTTGATCTTACATTCCCAGAGGCTTCCAAAATACTAGAGAGAAGACCAAACAGAGTCGAGCATGGAATACCAAAGACTCTGTGGTAGCAAGCCCCACTATTTATTTGGGTATAACTGTAGAACAATATAGAAGAGATGAGGAGCATGACCAATACATGGCTCACCTAAAAATGCAGATGGACCTGCTAACCAAGCACTTGTTATCAGGAAAGACTGAGAAGGTAAAAGCTATGGGATCTCAAGATAGAGTTGATATTGATGCAGAAGAAGAGGCAAACTATGTTAATAATCAGGGGGTTTCTGAGGCAATATCCAAGGGAATCAAGGTTGGAACTAGTATGATAAGCCTGGTTATAAAGATAGAGAAAAGGGAAACTAGAAAAGCAGTAATTATAGGAGCGGGCTATATGTCTCTCCTGGAAATCATAAGGCCGCTATAATAAGTTCTGAAAAGATGTCCATGGAGGACATAATGGCTAAGTTACTTACAGGAGTGGAGGCTACCAACTTTGGTATGACTACCATAAAGACAGATCTGTCATCTATTAGTTAGTTGGTAAACTCGTACTCCACCATAATCAAATAGTTAGAGCAGCAGATGAGCTAACTCTCGACAATATTTAACCAGAGAAAGAGTGGAATGTTAACAAGTGATATGGTCCAGAATCTAAAGAATGATGGCTCATGTATGGCGATTACCACTAGGAGTGGTAAGATATTACCTGGCCCTTCTGCGGGCAAAATTTTGGTTGAAGATGTGACTGAGGCAGAGGATGAACCCAAAGAAGAATGTCCAGTGGAGTCTGAGAAGTTGGATGGTTTTGATGATGCTCTGGAAAAAGGGAAAAAGAAGGAGAAGAAGGTAGTATTGAAAACTCTCCCAAGACTACCACATCCCTTTCCTCAATAATTGAAGAAAAAAACTGATGATGCAAAATTCAGCAAATTCATGGCAATGCTCAAAAAATTGACAGTGAATGTGCCATTGGTTGAGATACTGGAGCAAATCCCAGGATATGCTAAATTCATGAAGAACCTGGTAACAAAGAAGCGGGCAGCAAGTTATGAACCGGTGGATAATCTCCACCATTGTAGTGCCATTTCTACACAATCCTTAGTGTAGAAGAAGGCCAACCCTGGAGCATTCACTATTCCATATGCAATTAGGTTTCTAAATTTTTCTAAGGCCTTATGTGATCTAGGGGCCAGTATAAATCTAATGCCACTCTCTGTGTATAACAAGCTGGGTATGGGGGATCCTACCCTAACGAACATATGATTGGTGATGGCGGATAGGTCTGTAAAGCAGCCAGTGGGCATATTACATGATGTATTGGTAAAGGTGGCCGACTTTATACTGCTTACTGATTTTGTAGTTCTAGACTGTGAGGTGGACTTTGAAGTACCTATCATCCTAGGTAGACCATTCCTTGTAACTGGGAGAGTAATAGTGGACATGGAGCTAAATGAGCTGAAGTTCAGGCTCAATGACAAGGAAACAAGATTCAAAATACACTCATCTATGACACAGCAAAAGAAGATAAGTGTTTTCTCAATTATGGATGTATTCTATGAAGATGGTAAAAAGGTGTCAGTAAGTTATCTTAACGAAGTCTGAGTAGTCAAGATAACCAAGTCGTGCTGTGACATTAAATTAGGCACTACATGGGAGGAAACCCATGATCCTAGTGCTTGATCTACTCTAGGTATACCCTAACCCTTAGTTCAGTTTTTTTGTGATTTTAAGTTGAGGATGTAGGGTAAATTATTGTTGTAAAATTTTATAACTAACTAGGAGAAATATAAGTAACTAAG
Organism: Capsicum annuum; assembly: GCF_002878395.1. Lineage (NCBI taxonomy): Eukaryota > Viridiplantae > Streptophyta > Magnoliopsida > Solanales > Solanaceae > Capsicum > Capsicum annuum. Next base: position 169,565 of record NW_025887455.1, read on the forward strand.
GCAGTTAACTTATTTTTGCAATTTTTGAGCACCTCTTTAATGGTCTGAAGGGTTAAATGTGTGATTTGCATCTAAGTGTTACCACTGTGTTTCTTTGTATGGCATTAGTTCTAGTGATGCAATAATCATTGCTAAACAGCTGCATGAACTGCATAAGTAGTCACTGGTGATATACTGGTGTGCCATTAGCGTGTAAGATTTTATTTAGTTCCCTCTTTATGTTGGATTAAGAACTTTCCCGGTTAGTCTTACCTAGGTTGAAGGATAGGGGTTAGGAAAGGATCATAGGCCATTTTGATATTAGCCCACTTTTAGCCTAAATGACCTTTCTTGCATGTAGAATATCCCTTGATCCCTGCTTTGAGCCTGCTTAACCTATTTTATCTTGTGACACCTGTCACCTTCCTATTTATATCACAATGAACCTGTTTTGGCCCTGTTCCTCCTTGGACATTGTGCACCTTGACTTAGGCAAATGGCCTAAGTTGAGGGTGTCTATCATAGGGGTGCATGATACAGAATGAGTACAAATAAAGGTAGAATAAAAGAAAAGAATAAAAAGTGGGGTGTGGTGGAAAAGAGCAAGAAAATGAAAAGTTGTGAAAAAGAATAAGTGATTGTGGAAAAGACCGCACCCATCCTAAATAAGGTTGACCAAGAAAAGAGAAGAATATAAAAAGGTTAATGAGTGAAACCCCAAAAGCTAGTATAGTGTCAAGGAGGCTTAGTCACTTTAAATATCATCAAGTATCATACCAGCCCCTCGCCTGCATTACAAGCTAAAAAGAAGACCTATAGTGATCCTAGCTGACCTGTTTAAAGATCTTGGTAATAAAAATAAGGGCAAGCCTATGATGTTTGGCATACATTGATTGGAACTTCATTCTGAGAGTGAATGGTTTTTTACTGTCCCCATAGTGTCATATATGATTACTGATATAAGAAAAGGAGGATTTCTTTATTGTGAGGGCACACCAGATATGTTTCTAGTTGCTAACTTGTTCGGATTGTGTAATACTGGTCTATGCATAGTTGTTATAGTTGAATTAATGTCGTATCTTAATTCCTGTGTGTTGCATTGTTGTTTTTTAATAATATACACAGTTTTTCTTGAATTGACTGACCTTGGAGATGGTGAATATGTTTTGAGATAATATGGATAATTGACTTCCGAATTTACTTTGTATCCTCTTGGTTGTGTTTGAGTTGCTTGAGGACAAGCAATTGTTTTAAGTTGAGGGTGTTGATGTGTGAGAAGACGCTAACACATTTGAGGCATTTAACTAAGAATAATTGCAAGGTCTTAAGCAACTTTTGTTGTTTTTGATTATTTTATTTTTGATTTTGCAGTAGATGCGAAGATACAAAAGAACCAATAGGGATGGAAGCAAAATAGTTAAAATCTGAAGCAAATAGAAGAGAAGTGTGACTGATGACAGTCTTGATAAGTCGTCAACCCTGTGATAAGTTATTAGATATACCGTCAGCCTTAGATAGAGAATGGACCTTATCTGAAAGTTGTGATGACACTTCCTGATAAGTCGTCAAAGAGTTGATAAGTTGTCAGAGTCGCCGTCAGCCTTAGGTAAAACATATGAGCTGAGGTGGAGAAGTGAATACATTGTATGATATGTCATCACATTTCTGATAAGTTTTCATAATTCATCGTCAGCCTTAAGAAGGAAGTGCCAAAACTGAAGAAGGAGCTGACGATATTTGTGATAAGTCGTCAAACTCCTAATAAGGTGTCACGAATGTCGTCGCCTAATTCGAGGAAACATTAAAATTTGTGAGTTTGTTTTCTTATTTAGGCTGAACTATAAAAATTATTGTTTAGGGTTTTCTAAAAGAGTTCTGAACATAAATTTGGAACACACATATTTTGTTATTTTTCTCTCTTGTTTCTTGGCTTGAAAAAATAATTAACTTTGAAGAGATTTTCATCAATATTTTGGGATTTCTATTGCGATCTAATCTGAGAATCACTAGTTATTATTCATCTTTTGGTAAGTTCATCTTTCAAATTATGAATACGTCTAGATGTTTCGCTTATTACATTATGAGTGGCTAAATACCTTTGACCGGAATTATGGGATCTATGGGTTAAGTCTTGGTAAGATGATATGTGTTTTTGATTCTAAAGGTAATAGGACTCCTTGATAATTCTGAGATTTTAATTATTCTCTAGTGGTTGCAAATGATAGATAGTACCTGCTTTGATTTGCTTGCGATAAGAAGTTAAATATAGTAGGAAGTGAATTATTGACAGGGACTTGGAAACACTAAACTTCCATTTAATAATTGTCGCTGTAACAAGGTTGATTAAACTAAGGTAAAGTCTGGTTAGTAAATATAAATTCCCTAAGTCCAAGAGTATTAGTCAATTAAATGCTTAAGTAGGTCGAGAAACATTTAGGCATAACTTCGATAGAGATAATCTGTTGTCCTACCTACTGTGAGAATCTTGAATCACTATTAGCATTTGTCAAGTACTAAAACCCATAGTGAACATAATTTTGGTTTTCCATAAACTCTTGATTACAAAAACTGAAACTGAAGTGACCAATAATTATTTTCTAATCTCAAAAACCCCCATTTCAGGAAACATCTAACTATCAGTTTATTAAATTGCAAACAACTTAAGTTCCCACCATATTCCCAGTGGGATTTGACCCCAACCTAGTTGGGTTATATATTGACAACGATCGCTTACATTCTCATTAGAGAGGTGTAGTTTGAGCGTTATCACCTTCCATGGATCCTAAGAATATTTTTTTCAAGATACAAGATTTATGATTTATGATTTCCATGTTTGAATTAGATTGACTTCATGAATCATGATGATGTTTTAGTTTTAATCCATGATTTAGATAACAAGTTCCAAGAATTGATTCTAGTATATGTTGAATTACATGATATTTATCATAAACCTTTTAATTTGCAAGTTGATTGTTGTAACCATGTTAACGCTAAGTGTTTATGATTTAATGAACCGAGTATGCTTCCCATGCATTTGATTAATTGTCTATGAGAATGAAGTAATGCCATTATAGCATGCTAACATGTATTCCTCATCCATGTACAAGTTAATCCATCACAAGTATTTGATGAAATATCTCTCTAAATGGATTATGACCAAGTGAACATTGTTATGTTATTCAAGATTATGCTTTTCTTTACTTTTCATGCTATCAAGTCCTAGGGGTATTTAATACCCAACAATCTAGTTGTTACTTAGAGCCAGTGTCAGTTGTAGAATAGTATCAGTCATATCACGACCAGTAGTACTCTCAGTCCATTACAGAACTCAGTAGAATTCAGTTAGTTACAGAACTTAGGAAAACTCAACAATCTCAGAATCAGTGCAGTTCAGTATACTCAGTTCAGTGTCTTTCAGTTGGGAGCACGATTCAGCATTGAGTTAATTGGAGAATGGGGGATCACCTGCCAGTATAGGGTATGATACTTAGAAGCAATCCTTTCATTATCAAACTACATAGCCAGCGTAGGTTGAGATATCAAACCTACCAGTTGAGGGTTGATGAGGTGCTCTACCTGCCAGTAGAGGGTAGCACCTTTCTCGTTTAGTGAACCAGCTAGTAAAGGGTTAGTCTTTAGCTTGTCTTTAACCATGAAACGGTACTGACATCCTTCTAATTGGGGTTATAGATTGGACCTATATTATTTCAGATTGGGGTATATCGGTTAAGTGATGATTCCCATAGTTTCAGTTTCAGTCTCAGTCTACAAAAAAAAACCCAATTTAGTTCTATAGAATCAAGACTGTCATACACAGTCACTCAATTATCAATAATTCAGATAACTAGTGAACTCATATTATCAATATATTCAGTGATCACTTATCAAACTCAGTTCCTGTATACTCAGTTCCAGTATGTTCAGTAGTATCTTCCATGTATACTAATCCAGTGCTGTATATCATTTCGTTAGTGATTGTTCATTCATATGAACCTATGCATTCATCCTTACTTTATTTAGCATACCAGTACATTCCCACGTACTGATTGCATACCCATTCCTTGCGCTATAATATATCATATCATAGGTTCTGATGCTTAGGTTCCTGACCGCGCTTAGCCAGATTCAGCTGGCAGTAGCAGACTTAGTAGTGAGTCCTTATCTATCAAGGATATGCTTTTAGTTTAGATCTTCAACTTAGTAGCATTTTAGTAGATTGAGTTAGTTGAAGGATTATCCCATCAACTCCATTTTCAGACAGATTCAGTTAGAGGCTTTTCAAATTAGTTTTTAGACAGTATTTCAGATTTAGATATTATTATTCATTATTAGTATCTTAGATTTTTTGAACCTTATGGCATTTCAGCTTATTATTCCTAAATTATTTTAGTATTATTGTTCAGTGCTTACAGAAGATATCATTCATGGGTTAGCTTGTGGTCCTTTGGGGTCATAAGCATCGTGTGATAACTAGGGGGTAGTCTTTGGTCGTTACAAACTTGGTATCATATCCTAAGGTTCAACAGTGTCCTAGGGAATCTGAAAAGCCACATCGCGTAGAGTCTTGTGAATGGGTGTGTAGCGCACTACACTTATGGACAGGAGGCTATGAGATGTTTTAGGAAAAGTTTCCCTTTTTTCAATATTCAAGTCGTGCAAGTAATCATGAGTTCAATTTAATCTCTCAGTCTAATCCACTTCTTTTATTTATAGAATGTACCTCATAAAAGGACAAACGAAAGAAGAATCGGAAACCAGTAAGCCCCTCAGCCCATTCAGGAAGATCCCCTGGATGAACATGTCACTAACACAGAACTCAGAGCTGCATTCACTACTCTAGCCAATTTAGTCATAGCCCAAAATAAATAACCAGCTGTTGTTCTAGACAACTCAGTGGCCAATATTGTTGCAACCAAGATTTGGGACTTTACCCAAATGAATCCCCCTTCCTTTATGGGTTCTAAGTCAAAAGAGGATCCATAAGAGTTCTTCGATCAGGTTCAGAAAGTCACAAACATCATAGAAGTGACTTTCAGTGAGAGTGCTAAATTAGCTGCCTATCAACAACAAAAAATAGCCCATATGTGGTTTAAGTGGAAGGTAGATAGGGGTGTACATGTAGAGCCCATATAGTAGGAAGAGTTTGCTACTACCTTCCTAGACAAATTCTTTCCCTTATAGCTGAGAGAAGCCAAAGTGTTAGAGTTCATCAATCTCAGACAAGGTAGTATGAGCGTAAAAGAGTATTCCCTCAAGTTTACTCAGTTAGCCAGGTATGCTCCCCATGTAGTAGAAGACAATAGGTCCAGAATGAGGAAGTTTGTATCTGGGGTGCTAGATAGTATGGTTAAGGAGTGTAGAACAGCAATATTGATTAAAGAGATGGACATATCTAGGCTTATGGTCCATGCTCAATAGATTGAAGAGCGGAAACTTAGGGAGAAAGAGAGGTAAAAAATAGGGCAAGAATAGGAAACTTTAATTTCAGTTAGCCTAAGTCAGATGGGGGTAACCGTTCCCAGTTTCGTCCAAAGTCTTCAGTTCCATGTCCATCCTCAGCCAGTGTATCGATGACCCAGGATACCACAAACAATGGTCGTACTAATCCATTTTGTGGAGAGTGTGGTAAGAATCATAAGGGTATGTGTAGAGCTGGCAGTGATGTTTGTTTCAGGTATGGCAATCCAGGCCACAGAGTAAGATATTGTCCTCAATTAGGTTTTTAGGGTCAATATAGTCGTCCTTCAACTGAGTCAGGTCACTCGAATCAACATGGTGCTGCTTTCAGTGCCACCAGTGGGCAACACCTAAACAGGTTTTATGCACTTCAGTCCAGACAAGATCAGGAAAGTTCTCTAGATATGGTCACAGGTATGTTATAGATCACCCATTTACATATTTATGCCTCAGTTTCAGATCCTAAATATTCAGTCATGATTTAGTTTGTGGGTGCCCCGTGCATCGTCTAATACTTTTCCTTAACATCTCAGCCAAGTCAGCATTCTCCAGGGACATAGCGTCCCAAGGAGGAGATGCACTATAATCCCCGAGCTATCACGATCTAAACCTTCCATTTTCTCTTTACGTAGTGAATACAATCAAAGTAATGGGTTCTCATAGTTGACCCTCATGTTCCAATCTCAGTCGTATGACCATCCCCCTATCATGTCATGTATCAAGGACTTAGTTCAGTTCATGTATCATGATTCAGACTTAGCATGTCCTTATGTTCCCATCTATGCATATTCAATCACGTATTCATTAATCCATTCAGACATGTACTCATGCATCAAACATGCATGTTCAATATGTAAACTCAACTTATCAGTATCTTCAGTCATGTATCATGTGTATTAGATATGCATGTTTGGGATGTATTTTCAATCTATCAGGCCAGTTAAGTAATTATGCTTTAGATGTGCATGTTTAGTTCAGTACATAAAATTTAGTCTGCCAGTATTCTCTCAGCTTAACTAGCCACATTCGAGGACAAATGTTCCCAAGGGGGAGATATTATAATACCTCATATTTCCCTAGCCTAGATTAATCCTCAGTACATGGGTTATCCTAAATAAAATTTTTTGAAATAATCAGTAATTTTCAGATTAGAGCATGCCATTGTATATGAAATTCAATTATCTTTCCAACAATATAAAATTTATCTAAATTCGACATCCGTGTAAGAAGTTATGGTGATTTTAAGTTTCCGTCATTAAACATAGTCATTCAGGCCAGTAGCGCATTGCAGAGTGTGTTAAAATAGTAATTGTCAATTTCTAGTGTTTTTCTGTGATATTGGCGTGTCACGCCATTGACCCAATTCACAATGGTCAATTTCCAGTGTACTAACATGATTCCACCGTGTCTCGGTGCACTTTCCGTTCACAAATAAAGTGGCAACGCGATACCACCGTGTCGCACAACCATGTTATTTCTTAGTCTTCATTTTCCAGTGGCTTGGCATGATAGTAGCGCGTCGCGCCAAGGGCCCAGATTGGGAAAATTTTATGAAAAAATTAAAGTTGCGCCCAGGGTTAAAACAGTCTTTTCCCATGATTTTATTCCGCCCAGATGTGGGATTTAAGCCATAAAAACGTGTAAAACCCTTTATAAATCACTTTTCCCCAAAATCAAAAGATATTTCTCTCTCAAGAAAACAAACCCTATCTCTCAAGAATCAAGGTCAATTCCAAGAATCTCTCCAAAAACTCCAAGAATATCACGAATTAAGGTATGTTAGATGTTCATCCATGGATCCTTACCTTCCATGGAGCCCAAGAATCTTTTTTCAAGATACAAGATTTATGATTTATGATTCCCATGTTTGAATTAGATTGACTTCATGATTCATGATGTTGTTTGAGTTTTAATCTATGATTTAGATTACAAGTTCCAAGAATTGATTCTAGTATATGTTGAATTACATGATATTTATGATAAACCCTTCAATTTTCAAGTTGATTTTTGTAACCATGTTAACTATAAGTGTTCATGATTTAATGAACCTAGTATGCTTCCTATGTGTTTGATAAATTGTCTATGAGAACGAAGGAATGCCATTATAGCATGCTAACATTTATTCCCCATCCATGTACAAGTTAATGCATCATAAATGTTTGATGAAATGTCTCTATGAATGGATTATGACCAAGTAAACATTGTTATGTTATTCAAGATTATGCTTTTTTTTACTTTTTATGATATCGAGTCCTGGGGGTATTTAATACCCGACAATCTAGTTGTTACTTAGAGCCGATGTCAGTTGCAAAATAGTATCAGTCATGTCACGACCAGTAGTACTCTCAGTCCATTACAGAATTCAGTAGAATTTAGTTAGTTACAGAACTTAGAAAAACTTAGCAATCTAGCATCAGTCCAGTCTAGCTCATTATACTCAGTTCAGTGTCTTTCATTTGGGAGTAGGATTCAGCACCAAGTGAATTGAAGGATGAAGGCTCACCTGCCAGCAAAGGGTATGATCCTAAAAAGTAATAATTTCATTCCAAAACTACGTAGACAGCGTAGGTTAAGATATCAAACCTTCCAGCTGAGGGTTGATGAGGTCTCTACTTGCCAGTGGAGGGTATTACCATTCTCGTTTAGGAAACCTGCTAGTAAAGGGTTACTTTTCAGCTTGTCTTTACCCGCGACACAGTACTAAGACCCTTCCAATTGGAGATTCAGATTGGACCCCTATTAGTTAAGATTGGGGTATGTCGGTAAAGTGAGAATTCCCACAGTTTCAGTTTCAGTCTCAGTCTAAAGAATAGAACCCAATTCAATTCTACAGAATCAGGACTGTTAGATTATCAGTGATCTCAGATTATCAATATATTCAATTATCATTTATTAGATTCAGTTCTAGTATACTCAGTTACAGTATGTTCAGTAGTTATAGATCCTCCATGTATGCTAATGCAGCTCTTGCATATCATTCAGTTAGTTATTGTTAATGTATATGAACCCATGCATTCATCCTTACCTCATTTAGTATATCAGTATATTCCCACGTACTGATCGCATGCCCTTTTCTTGTGCTATAATATTTCATATCATAGGTTTGGATGCTCAGGTTCTTGATCACTCTTAGACAGATTTAGCAATCATAGCAGATTTAGAAGTGAGTCCTCATCTATCGAGGATATGCTTTTATTTCAGTACTTTAGCTTAGCAGTATTTTAGTAAATGGAGTTAGTTAGAGGATTGTCCCATCAACTCTACTTTCAGACAGATTCAGTGAGAGGCTTTTCAGACTAGATTTTTAGACAGTATTTTAGATTCAGATGCTATTATTCATTATCAACATTTATATTTTTTGAACCTTATGGCATTTCAGCCTATTATTCTGCAATTATTTTTATATTATTGTTCAGTGCTTACAACAGATATCATTCATGTGTTAGCTTGAGGTCCTTCAAGGTCGCAAGCACCATGTGAGGACTAAGGGGTAGTCTTAAGTCATTACAATTTATGAGGGACCATGATATAGAGGAGGAGGCTTTAGATTATGGATCAGTATTGGACATGCCCCCGATGGATGTAACACACATATGAGTTCTTGACATTACTCATGGACCAGTATAGATATTTCTCGAGCGCCATGCTTGGAATGATGAGATTATTGCTTGCATGTATGGGTTACAAATGCTACAATTGAGAGTGAGAGCTAGAGCAACCACTAGAGAGGAGATATGTGTTTTTAAGCTAACTACCTACTTTATCACCATCCCATGACTCTCTTGAGGATAGGCCCAGAGTTTGTGGAGCCTATGGATGATAACATCCCTACTGATGAGGAGATGCAAATATGGGATTCAAGCATTGAGTCTGAGAATGATAATGATCTATACCCAGACATGGGCGATGAGGCCTTTAGCCCAGATGTTAGTGATGATATGGATGAGGCGTGACCAGGGAGTGCTTATACCACCTCATAACTTTTTTTGTTTTGCAAGCATTGGGGACAATGCTATATTTTAAGTGTGAGGTGGTGGTTTTCATTCCTCTCATATTTCTTTTATATATTCTGGTTCGATTGTTATTATGAATGTTATTTTTCTGGACGTTATAATTATTTTTTATTTGGGGATAAGATAGGCGTTCTAATACATTCGGTCTTTAATAGTTAGTAATCATTTTATCTTCTTAATTAGTAGTTAGTAGTAGTTTCATCATTTTACCATTTCTAGTTTCGTTATTATTGCTTAGTTATTTTCATGTCGATTTTAGGAGTATAATTTTATTTTTATTTTTATTTTTTTAGGAAGCATTCCAATAACTTGTCATAGTTTACGTGTCTTTCTCTATGATGAATGGATGATGACCTTCCAAAGGAAAATTAGTCATACGTAGTGAATAAGTGAGAGAACCCGATCACTAATCTAATGCAAGGTACTTTGTGTTGGTCCATATGACCATGTGACATGAAGTATATTTTTCTATGAAGGAGCATGTCAACTAAAGAGGGGTTCTAACTTTTAGACGCCTAGGCTCAATTATGTGACTCTTTCTTATTGTTGGCTTAATTTTTAATTTGTGCAATTTTGGGTGAAGAGTCTATAGGGATCCTACTTTAATTTATAATGTACCAGGTGTGATTAAGATTTTCTATTTATTCCATATACAAAATGATGTTTAGAACTTGCCCGGTGTATTGATAATACTCAAACTACACCTCTCTTGTGAGAATGTAAGCAATCGTTGTCAATATATAATCCAACTAGGTTGGGGTCAAATCCCAAAAGGAATAGGGTGTGAATTTGAGTTATCTGCGGGTTAATCAACTGATAGTTACCAGTTTCCTATGAATGGAGTTTTCTGGAAGTGTAACAAATAGTTACTTCTCAGTTCAGTGTTTGAAATCAATATAATAAGGAAAACCAGAGTTATGTTCACTACAAGTATTGGGATTTGATAGCCACTAGTAATGGTTTAAGATTTTTGTGGTAGGTAGGAACAGCAGACTATCCTTATTGAAGTTATGTCTAAATGTTTCTCAACCTATTTAGACATTTAATTACCTATTCTCTTGAACTTAGGGAATTTATATTTCATAACAGGATGTTATCCCAAGTTAATTAATCTTGTTACAACATTAATTATTAAATGAGAACTTAACCTTCCTAAATCCTCATTGATAATTCACTTCTTACTAGAGTTGATTTCTTATCTCAAGTAAATGAACAGTAAGAAGGCCTATTATTTGCAAACAATAGAAAATAATTAATACAAAAGAATTATCAATATGTTCCCACAATCACTTGAACCCTAACCAAATATTAAATCCATGGAGGAATAATCATAGATCCCATAACCCTAGTTATGGGTTTTAGTTCCATATGAGAAAGAAAGAGATAGAAACAATTATATTCATCATTCGAAGTAATTAAACTTACAAAAGATGAAGTATGAAGTTGATTCTCTTCCAAGTTCAAGAGAAAATTCCCACAACCAAATCAAATAGTTGAAGATTGAATTGTAAGTTCAAAGCCCTCCAAAGAGAGATGAATTCCCTTGGAATAAGTTTTCTACCCCCTAATATGTTCAGCCTCCCTAATGAAACCCTAGAAGCTGTTATTTATATCCATAACTTAAGAAAAATCCAAAATTCAAAATTCAAAATTTTTCTTTTTGGTGATGACATGTCTGACGGCTTATCAGAGTTTTGATAACTTATCAGAACATGTCGTCAGGAATGCTTCAATTTTTTTCCTTCTGCTTATGTGTGATGACATTCTTGATGGCTTATCAGACACTTGATGACTTATCACAGATGCCGCTACATATTCACTTCAATTTCTTAAGCACTGCCCATCTGAACTCTGACGGCCTATCACAGGTTGTCGTCACTTCTTCCAGCTGAATCTCATTCTCTGTCTAAGGCTAACGCTGAGTTTGATAAATTATCAAAGAGTTGACGACTTATCAAACAAGTCATCAACTACACTTCCCTTCTTATTTTTCTTAAAATTCAACTCTTTTACTTCCATTATTATCGGCTCTCTTGCATCTTGACTTTTTTTGCAATATCAAAGAGAAAACAATCAAAAACAACAAAAGTTGCTTAAGACTTTGCAATTATTCTTAGCTAAAAGCCTCAAATATGTTAGCATCTTCTCACACATCAACACCCTCAACTTAAAATAATTGCTTGTCCTCAAGCAACTACATGACACCACACTATGATGCTTAACCAAAGACACATAACATAACTATGAAAATTGATCATCAATTTTAGTTCAAAACACATTACCCTCTCCATTTTCCATCACTTTAAATCCAAATGTATATATCAATAAAGATCAACAATGTGAGTTTAGTGTTTACGAGTATTTTTATATCTTGGAATCTAGAATAAAGTGGTTTCAGTACAGTTTAAAGATGTTGATTAAGTGGTCAACAGGCTTAGAATGATGACTTTAAGCTAAGGGGAGATGGTATAACAAGTGACCAAGTCAGGCTCCTAGATTCTATTAGTGATGCCAATGTGTTGTAGAACAATACTAGGGAGGGAGATCCCCAACCCATGCTTATTTTAATATTTGTACTTTAGTTATTATGATATCTACACATGCCTTGCATATCAACTCTATGTTTATTATGATATCTACACATGCCTTGCATATCAACTCTATGTTCATAGCTCATATTTATGCAATTTTTATAGAATCATGTACTATTCCAGTCCCTCTTATGAGGAGTTCCAGTTTGTTTAGCAGTGCGAATCATATTTCTTGAATTTAGAAATTCCAAACTCAGGTCATGCAAATCATGACATATGCACTCATGCTCTACAGTATGTTCAATTCCAATACTCATGCTATGGTCACAATGATCTGCAAATTTTAGATTTTTGTTATGTATACCGTCAAATTCAGTTTCTTTGATGAATTCATGTCGTGGATACTCTATTCTAGAGACCTCAGTTTTAGATCCCAAAAATTCAGTCATGATTCAGCTCATAAGTGTCTCATGTATCATCTCGGTTTTTCCTTAGTAATTCAGCCAAGTCCATATCATTCGAGGGGCAAACTATCCTAAGAGGGAGATGTCGTGGTACCTCGAGTTTTCATGTACTAAATCTCCCGTCTTTTCTTCATGAAACTAGTTCTAGAAGGAGGTAATGGTTACTCATAGGTTGACTCTCTCATTTCTATCTCAGTTATATGACCTTTCTCATGACATTGCATGTATTCCAAAAATTAGTCTAGTTCATGATATTCGGTTTATGTACCATGTTTCAGACTCAGTTATGATCTCATATTCCCATTCACGCATGTTCAGTAAATTATCTTAAGTTCCTCTATATTCGCAGTGTAAGGTAATAATTTTCCTTAGAATCCCTAGTTTCCATGCTTAGTTCAACTGCATAACATTCTCATATAATTCATGCATTCATGAAATAAGTTCAGTCATGTATCATGTCTTTAGAATTTAGTCATGCTTCAGTTATGCATGTCAGTGTTAGTATAGTTTCTCATTTAAGTTAGACTCATTTGAGGATGAATGTTCTCAAAGAAGAGATATAGTAAGAGCCCACAAAATCCTAGTTATTTTAGTCCTATATAGCATGCCAAAAGAGGTCCCAGACTTAGAAAATTACAGCTATGTGTTAAGACTTAGAATCATTTTCAGCCTTTGAAATTGGATGATCTTATTTTTGATCTTTCTGACCTTAGAAAGTCGATGTTCAAGATGATTCATGATCAGAGATGTCGATAGGTCAGATTGGGTGAGTTTCAAAATTTTTGGACTTCGTTTGAGTCACATTTGGATGACCAAACCAGCAAGCCAACACGATCTTAACACGTCACATTGGCTATCACATTGCACCCATCAACGTGACGCATCGGTGATTGCGTCGATCCCATCGATGCGGTGCATCAAGTATTGCATCACTGGGCTAGTTTTATTCATTGAGTTATGGGTTTATGGGGGTTATTCAGTCATTTCTCTCCCATATTAAACCCCCATAATACAAAATTCAGCCCCTCAATAGGCAAAATACGCTCACTCATTCACAAAATCCTCTCAAGAAATAAACCCTAGTTCATCAAGCTCAAGATCAAGTTTCAAGAAATCCCCAACAATTATTTCAAAATCAATAATCAAGGTATGTTAGGTGTTCATCCTTGGGTTTCCTTCCACCCTTTGAGTTCAAGAATCCTTTTTAAAACTACAAGTTAATGGATTCATGATTTATATGTGCAAATTAGGTTGTATTCATGTTTGTGCTGTTGTATGGGTTCCAATTCAAGATTTAATTATAAGTTTCATTAATATAAGATAACATGTATGTTGATTGATGTAATTACCATGTTGAAACCCTTGAAATTGCAAGTTTAAGTTGTAGTAATGATGCTTATGTGTTGTTCATTATCTTATGCATTAATTATGCTCTTAAGTGTTTGATAGAATATCCATGTTAATTGAACAGTAAAATCATGACATGTTAGCATGTGTTCTCAATCATGTACAAGTTCATGACTTCCAAGTGTGATAAAATAACTCAGTGAATGAATTATGAACAACTGACTATTGCTATGCTTTCAATATTTGGTATGTTTATCCATTATGCTATTGAGTCCTGGGGAATTTATTACCCAAAATCTAGTTTTTTACTTAGTTACAGTAGTTATACAATTGTCCAAGTAATGGTGAAGAATTGTAGTACTCAGTTAGTTAACAAAACTCAGTGAACTCAGTCTAGTTCAGTCAGTCAACATAATCAGTGTCAGTTTAGTCAAGCCTAGTATAGTCTAGTGATCAATTAATGTCGATTCAGTTGGGAGTAGGATTCAGCACCGAGCGAATCCAGGGATGGGGGCATTCCTGGAAATAGAGGTTTTGACCCTTTGTAGCATTCTATGAGTTTCAGAACAATGTAGCTAGCATAGGTTGAGATATCTTCCTGATATATAAGGGTGGACATATCTCGTATAAGTTTCTTGCCAGTGAGGGTTGATAAAAATGTCTTCTTTCCAGTTAGGGTGACTCACAACTAGTTTTAGTAAACCTAACACCCTTCTAACTGGGTTACAATTTGGACCCCAATCAGTCTATATTGGGGTATGTTGGTTAGATGATACCTCCCACAGTTACAATTTCAATCTCAGTATTTCAGTAAAGAACTCAGACAGTTCTATTGAACTATGGCTATCAGTTATCAGTTACTTAGCCATCAAAATTTAGTACTTCAATATCATTCTAAACTTTCAATTATCAGTATTCAGTTGCCAAAACTCAGTACTTCAGTTTTAGTCTAATTCGGATAGACACTATATGCACAGTATTGCATATTCAGCATGTTCAGTAGTTACAACTTTGCATGTACTCTCATCTGTTACTTCATGATATTTACTCAATCAGTTATCATCTAATGAATCTGAACCCATGTATATCATCCTACCTCACTTATTATTCCAGTACATTCCACGTACTAAGGCATACTCTTTCTTTGCACTATGATGTTTTATATCATAGTTTCAGATACACAAGTTCCTAATCATACTTAGCAGCTCAGGATAGCAGCAGCAGATTTAGTAGTGAGTCCTTATACATCGATGATATTATGTTATTTAAGTATTTCAATTTGTTTAGTAGTTATTACAGTCGGAGTTAGTTGGGGGTTTTATTCATCAACTCCATGTTCAGATAATTAGATGCTTTTAGAATAGCACAGTCAGTTTTTAGTTTTCAAATGTTATTATCAGTATATGCAGTTATTATTTCAGTATTCAGAGAACCTTATGGCATTTTCAGTTATACTTCCATATATATTTTTAGTATTACTATTTAGTGCTCATAGTAAGTACCAGTCATGGGTTAGCTTGTGATCCTTCGGGGTCATAAGCACCATGTGATATCCACGGCGCAGACTTTGGGTGTTACATTTAAGGTTCTAGAATGGGTAAGGTGAAAGCTTGAAAGTTCTTCACTCCATATCTCATGAATGAATGCTTAAGAATGATTTCTATGAATCTTTCCATGACTTCGTATTCTATACATATAAACATGTGTATGTGTCTCTTCATATATTCCTATGCTAATGTAAATATGATTTCATAAGATGGTTTGACTAGGATTAAACTAATACATTATTTTATCCTTTTCCTCGAGATACATGTTATCCCTCCACTCGCTAACTTTCTCTGAATGCTATATTCCCATGCATCATAGGTTCCAAAGCTTCTTCCTCTTTTTCTATATAGTGACTAAGTGTTCGGGCGGGTCGTGTGTTGACATTGAAGTGGTGAGGTTTTATTCTCTAGAAGGCATATATTTCATAGTCTTTTACTTTAAGTCATAAACTTGATTTATTTTGGCTTAGTGTTGGCTATGGTCGGTGGCATGTCTCGACATAATTTAGACATCAAATTTGTAGAGGTTGACTATGGACTTGGGTGTATTGTCTAGTGTGTTTATATGTATAAAATTGTCAGACATTGTTAAGTTATGACTTCTAGTATTGTTTCTGCTATCTTACTATATAGTCGGAGTTTATCCGACCCTTGTGATTTATATTGATGATTAGGTTAGGTTATCAGACTAACCTCCAATTTATGTGGGCTTGAGGTGTCCATACAATATGGCTCGGTTTTGGGGTATGTCAAGTTGGCATCAGAGCCTTGGTTTATGGTTAGTTGGGGGTCCACAAAGTTGTGTCAAGTAGATTCTCTTTTATGGGTATGTATCTTGTCACTCTTATAAAAGAAGGGGTATAAGACATTTAGAAATATTTCCCTTTCTTGTGTTTCAATCTCAACCTATATAGAGTTTAAGGTCTTGGATTCCTCTGATTTTTTCTTGCCCATATTTTAGATCATATATCTAAAAAAATCTGATATTTAGGCAAGCTCTTCTATCCCGACTGAAGGAAATATGGACAAAGCTCATCTAATTTTTGGGATTCAAACTCAATCAAAGGTCATGACATTTGAATGTCCTTGAGGGGCTTCACATATTCCCACTAACTTTATTTTTTAGGGTGGCACTTCTCTTCAGTCACCTTAAAATGTTGGGTTCCGTCGCTCCTTTGCTTTGTTGGCTCAGGTTAGTTAAAAGTGGTCCAAGGGGATGGATTGGATGGGTCCTAGCCTTTATTCCATGACTAGTGTTGCTTACCTAAACCCAATGGGAGGTAGGCATTTTTAAATTGGTAATTCTCATAGGGAACAATATTTCCCACACCAGGTCAGTGAGGCGCAATCTTCACTCACCTATCCTCCTTATAGTTTTTATGGTCGATATCACCGTGGTTTTTGAGAGAAAAGAAAGAATCAGTGTTTTAAATGTGGTTAATTAGGTCACATGCAATGGGAGTATCCCATAATGATTGTCGCTTAGGAAAAAAAGGTACCGATTGCCACTTCTCTAGATCTTGCACCTAGGAGTGTGCTTCTAACTTTAACATTTATTAGGTCTATTTCAATGCTCTCACTATCCCTTAGGAGCTCGAGGCACCTTCTGATGCTGGCGTGGGTATGTTAAAACTTTTATCTAGTGATGTGTATTATTTTCTTAACCCAGGATCTACTATTTCTTATGTGAACCCATATGTGACTGTGCATTTGGGTTTTTGATCTTGAGAGTCTCTCAGTTCCTTTTTTTCTTACCCCGATAAGAGACCCTGTGGTTGTTAAAAGGGTCTATAGGGGAAGTGTAGTATCTATTAGTTGCAGAAAAGCTCTTGTAGACTTTATAGAGTTGGGCATGGTTGATTTTGATGTTGTCCTGAGTGTGGATTGGTTACATTCGTGTTATGTTTCCTTAGATTGTCTGACTTATAGGGTCATGTTCGTATTTCCCTACTGATCTGATCATTGCATGGTAAGGTGGTTCTTTGGTGCATAAGGAAGATTCATTTTTTACCTTAGAATCTATAAGTTAATCTCAAAAGGGTATTTGTATCATTTTGTCCGAGTTAAAGGTTCTACTTAGAAGGTTATTCCCTAGATCCTATTCTCGTGGTCAATAAGTCTCTCGATATTTTCCCCGATGATCCTTCTGGTATTCCTCCAAATAGGGAAATTGACTTTGGGGTTGATCTTGTTTTAGATACTCATCCTAGTGTTTCTCCTTGAAATTCTCTCATGTTGTTTATGTGCAAGAAGGATGGCTTCCTTCGTATATGCATTGATTATTATCCGTGGCACAAAGAGACCATAAGGAATAAGTATCTTCTCCTTAGAATCAATGATTTTCTTGATCAAATTCAAGGTGTGAAGTGTTCCTCTATATTTGATCTTAGGTCGGGTTATCATCAACTTAAGGTTAGGGAAGTGGATATCCCTAAGACCGCTTTTAGGACTGTATATAGTCACTACGAGTTCCTGGTCATATCCTTTAGGTTGACCAATGCCCCGTAGTATTCTTTGATTTGATAAATGGGGAGGTTGAGTGTAGGATTGGTCTTGTTTTAGATGTTCTTCTAACTCTTATTTCTCCTTTGTAGAATTGTTTTGGGTATAGGAAGACCAAGTGTCTTAAGTGTACCTCCTCGATGATACCTATTAGACCAGAGTATTGGGCCCGTTGGCATAATGGGAGGATGGTCGAAGTTTGATCTTAAATTTTCTTCTAGCATTGGTCTTCAAGGAAAGGTCGGGTGGCATATTCTAGTAATTCTCTTCTATCTTGGTTATGGGATTACTCTACTAGTGTCGCATGCATTCTTTTAGCGCTTATGCCTAAGGTTTGTATCTTGCAAATGTTTTGTTCCCTATATATGAGTCTTGACCTTACATTGCATTACAAAGGGTATATGCGGTGGTCTGTTATTTGGTGTCCAATCCTAAGGACTCCTCCTTTGGGATGTTATGTTTGGATGGGTCTCACGTATGACCTAAATGGTTTTTATGAAACCCTTTGTGATTATGGTGTTGTGTCTTGTTTCGGGGATCTCAATCTTGCCTTGAGTGACATAAGTGGTTCCTATGCTTTAGTTTCTCCATGACCCTTCTTGTGTTGGGAAGATAGTAGCTAGGGGAACATGGTAATATCTTGAAATGGGGAAATGTAGGAGTCCCTAAGTGCGGAAGATCCTAGGGCGACTTCTAGAACTAAGGCTTTAGAAAAGAGTGGATAGTGAAAACCTTCATAAAAATGATAGAGGGTGCTAGATATTGGAAAGGATAGATCATACCACGGGTATAAAAGAGGTAGGCTTGAATGATGCGATTGGTAGATATACTAATAGTCATGTTGGGTGCTCAAGAGGTTTGGGAAAGCATGTGTGTGAATTGTTTTATGGCATAGCTGTGTTATGGTTTTGTATTTTTAATGCTATGTTGGTGATTTTTACTATAATAGTTGGTTATAGTTTTCTTATGTCGTCTACTTGTGGTTTACATATGATAATAGTAATGGAGCAGAGTAGTGTTCGGGATGGATGTAAGAAATATAGCCCAGTGGCTTAACCTAACTCCTTCTCAGTTTTTAATAGGGTTGAATATAGAAGTAGTGTATGGCTAGTCTCAGGCACGTAGTGGTGTGTCTCTAGGAAGCCATAAGTGGGATCAGACTTGCTCTCTAGCAATGGCATAGCCCCTATTAAGGCATGTATGGTAGGAAGTGTCGACCTCCTAATAGGTGGTAGAAAGTTGGTGAGGGTAGGTTTTTCGACCCTAATTTAGTTGTCCAGGCCTTAGAAAAGGTAAAGGTGATTCGTGAGAGGTTGAAAATCACTTAAAGTCGCCAAAAGTCCTATGCAGACGTGAGGCGGAGAGGTTTAGAGTTTAGTGTTGGCAATTGGGTATTCTTAAAGGTATCTCCCATGAAGAGGTGATGTGATTCAGTAAGAAGGAAAACCTTAGCCCCTATTATTTTGGTCCCTATTTGATTTTGAAAAGGATTGGCAATATTGCTTATGAGTTGGATTTTCTTTCTAGATTGAACTCCATTTCCTCAATTTCCCATATCTCTATGTTGCGAAAATATATGGGTGACCCTTCTTTGGTTACTCTCTTAAGGGATGTGGCATTTCAAACTCTTTGTCCTATGAGACGATGCCGTTGAGGATCTAGGATCAGAAATTTTTCCAATTGCGAATGAAAGAAGTGGCTTTGGTGAAGGTTCAAAGGAGGAACCAATAGTCTGAAGAAGCTACTTGGGAGGTGGAGGAGGACATGAAGTTCAAGTATCCACATTTATTTCCCACTCTAGAAACTTGTGATCGAGGTATGTGTTAATTTTATTGATTTGATGTATCTTTTTGGTAGACAATGGGTTCAAGTTCCTAAGTTTTGAATTGATCAAGTATTTTTGATAAATGATGGGTTCAACTCCAGAAGATCAATGAAATGAAATGGTTGGTTGATGATGATAATGATATGTGTTATGTTGTATCCTTGTTGTGTGCTTTTTCCTAACTTTTTTGACAGTTGTTTTGATGTGACATAATGTGTTAACTTATGTTATACTTGCCTTACCCGTCATTCGCGGACGAATGATTCAAGTGGGGGAGAAATAAAACATCTAGGTTTTGAACCATAAGAAGAACTTCTTCATTGGGTGTCTCTGAGTTGGGTACAACTAGGGGCATTAGTCGTACCCCCTGTATATGAGTCGTATCCTCCTTCCCTTCCCCTATCATATACTAGATAGTGTGGTGAGGGTTACTCACTATCCTAGGTACGAGTGACCCCCTCCTCAATCGTACCAAAGGGTACAAGTCGTACCAAGTGAGTTGTATAGAGTTTGGACTTGAACTTTGAGTGGAATGTTTTTTATATGGTTGAAGCATACGAGCTAGGGGTTGAGTCATAACCTTTGGATATGACTAAAGGGTATATAGGTGTACCCTTAACAGTGTAGGTTACCTAGGAAATGCCTAGGGTACGAGTTAGGGTACCACTCATACCCTAGGGTATGGTTCCTTTTGTGAGTCGTACCCTTTGATGGGTCCATTTTCCAGCTTAAACTAAGATCCTTGTGGTGATTTCCTATGCCTAAAACCCTAAGTCTCCTCACTATATAAGTGTATATAGCCTCCTAAAACACATTTATGCAGTGATCAATCATCAAAAAACACTCTTTCAAGCACTTTAGAAGATTTGGAGGCTAGGTTTTCAAGATTTGGGGGCAAGAAGAGTAAAGTTTTTGTTGGTGGATCATCTTGTTTAAGGCATGTCTCTCTCCTTTGTTAAATAACTCTAAACCCATGTATTTTACACTAGGGGCATGAGTTGTACCCCTTGTATATGAGTCATATCCTCCTTTCCCTACCATCTTATATCTTAGGAAATATGGTGAGGGTTCATCACAATCCTAGGTATGAGTAACCCCCTCCTCAATAGTACCAACGGGTACATTTCGTACCAAGTGAGTCGTATAGAGTTTGGACTTGAACTTTGAGTGGAATGTTTTTTATATGATTGAAGCATACGAGTTAAGGGTTGAGTCATACCCTTTGGATAAAACTCAAGGGTTTATGTTCATACCCTTAACAGTGTAGGTGACCTAGGAGAAGCCTAGGGTACAAGTTTGGGTACCAGTCGTACCCTAGGGTACAATTTCTTTAGTGAGTCGTACCCTTGGACGGGTCCATTTTCTAGCTTTTAACTAAGGGCCTTGTGGTCATTTACTATTCCTAAAACCCTAATTCCCCTCACTATTTAAGTGTATATGTCCTTCTAAAACATATTTTTGGGCAGATCAATCTTCCTAAAACACTCTCTCAAACACTTTGGAAGATTTCGAGGCTAGGGTTTCAAGAAAGTTCATCTTGGGGGCAAGTGGAGTCGAGTTTTTCTTGGTGGATCATCTTGTTTAAGGCATGCCTCTATCCTTTGTTAAATAACTCTAAACCCATGTATTTTACAATTGGATTAGTAAGTTTATGTGGTGATATTGAAATCAAATGAAAAGGGTTTTGTTGCCTAATGATGAATAATGTTGACTATTTCTTAGATTTGTTTTTATACATGTTATTGATGATGATTTTCACATGTGGATTCTTGTTGTATGTTGTATATCATGTGGGTCTTTATTAACCCTAATGATAATGAATTCTACCATAAACTTGGCCTTAATAAAGGTTTGCACACAAGGTGTTTGTGAAAATGTCTAAATGAAGTTTCTAGTCACATGGTAATGGTGTATTGAACTATGATATTGGCCTAGTGAACATGAATTGAATATGACATGGTTATAATGAATGTGAACACTTGATAAGTGGTTGGTAAAGACATTGTAGGCCATGTATTGAGTCTTAATGAATATGAATGTTTTATAAATGGTTGGTAAGAACATTGTTAAAAATGTAATGGATTAATTGATGACTTTAGATGGTACGATGGACCAATAAGTATAAATGGTTGAGACATAGTTTTGTAATGATGTTGTTAGCCATGGAATTATTTAAATTATGATCGTGTTGGTTGATGGCTAAGAAAGGGGTTTATTTTCCTAAACATGAACTTAAATTATATGTGGAACTAAAGTGTGGTATAGAAAGACTAATGAAGCTTAAATGGCTTGTAAGGGTCTTGATGATTATAATTTTAATTGAATAATGATTTGAATAAAGGCGTTGTTCTAATAAAGTTGTTAATTAATGAATACTTCCATGAATACCTTATGGCCCCATATGGTGTTGATATGTTTAAATGGTTCAAGTCCTTAAATGTTGAAGTGAATTGTATAAATGTTAATGCATGGACTAAAAGGGATTGAGAGTCCAAATGTCGACTAATAATGGCAATATTAAAGCTAGTGGTTGAAGTCCCTCTCCCAATGAAATGGATTATGGTTGAAGTCCCTCGCCCAATGAAATGGCTTGTGGTTGAAGTCCTCACCTAATAAAATCACTTGTGGTTGAAGTACCTCGCCTAATGAAATGGCTTGTAGTTGGAGTCCCTCTCCTAATAAGATGGCTTATGGTTAGAGTCCCTCGCCTAATGAGATGGCTTGTGGTTGAAGTCCCTCGCTCAATGAAATGGCTTGTGGTTTGAGTCCCTTGCCTAATGAATTTGGTTGAATCGGTTGAGTTGTTTTGAGGTTCGGATCCCCTTGACTAATATAATGGATAATTTTAAGTTTCTAGAATTGTTAAGGTGAAAGGTTGAAACTTCTTCACTCCGTGTCTCATGAGTTAATGCTTTAAGAATGATTGCTATGACTTTTTCCATGACTTAGTAGGCTATATATATAAACATGTGTATGTTTCTATTCATATATGCCTATGCTAATGTAAATGTGATTTCATATGATGGTTTGACTTGTATTAAACTAATACGCTATTTTATCCTTATCCTCGAGATACATACTAGCGCTCTAACCACTAACCGTCTCCAGATGCTATGTCCCTATGCGACATAGTTTAGGGCTTCTTCTTCTCTTTCTACACGGTGACCAAGTGTTTGGGATGGTCACGTGTTGACATTAAAGTGGTGAGCTTTCATTCTCCTACAGGCATACATTTCATAGTCTATCACTTTAAGTTATAGACTTGATTTATTTTGGCTTAGAGTAATCTATTGTTGGGGGCATGTCCCGACTTGTTTTAGACATTGGATTTGTTGAGGTTTTGTAGATCACTTTGGACTTGGGTATATTGGCTAGTGTGTTGATATTTATAAAATGGTTAGACATTGTTAGGTTTTGACTACTAGTATTGTTTTCGCTATCTTACTATGCAGTTGGAGTTCCTTTGACCCTTGTAATTTATATTGATGATTAGGTTAGGTTATCGGGATGACCTCCAATTCATGTGGGCTTGAGATGACCATACGACATGGCCATGTTTCGGGGCGTGTTAATTTGCTTCACCACACTTATTGATTTAATTTTTGAAGTCTTTTTATGCATTTAGACATTCCATTGTTATTCACATACTAGCATGAATTTTTATTCAAATTTATTGATTGACTCCACTTGGTATTGAAAGAGTGTCGTTGCATTAATATGTCTTGTATTTTATATTTGAGATGCCACAAAAAAAATTTCCTCATCTAATGCTCATTCCCCTTTTCTTTCTTTAATGAAAGCATACCTTAGACTTTATCATATCATAGTATTTGGTGCAAATATGTGTTAATCTATAGGAAATATTTTGTCAAATTATAAACAACTATGCTTATGGATCTATGTCTCCTTTTCAAGGGCTAGTTGATTATACTGTGCTAGATTAAATTTTTTGTAAGATTATTTAAGAGATGGATTAATTTCCTTTTCATTGGATAATTTGGTTTGCTTTGATATCATAATTTATAATTTCTTTATGCTTGAGAATGCTATTTTTTCCATCTCATCATTTATCTATTGTGTAGAATTTGTAAACAGATAATAATTCTTTTTTTATATTTTTCTTTGCATGAATCTGCTTTGGAGTCCAAATGAACTCCTTTTCTTTTGTATTCGTAATATGCCAATGGGGCCCACCTTTTCGAGTCAAGTCCAAAGCGGTGATATGGCGTGAGGGTTCAAGATAATGAAAGAAGAAGAAATGAGTCAAAACCTATTAATGAGGTCACTATGAGACTTGAAAAGTCTCGATTTTTATTATTACCGTGATTTTAATTATTCATTTAATCATTTATTCATTTATTTAGGCCTCGAAGCCAAAGTTGTAATATAATACAGGTGATGTAGATTTTGGGCCCCAAAGATCCAAAATGATAGTTTAGGATAGGTTGTGGGCGCACATGCTGTTCATCGATCTGGAGAAGGCGTATAACAGAGTCCTTAGGGAGGTGCTTTGGAGATGCTTAGAGGTAAGAGAAGTTTTGGTGGCATAAATCAGAGCTATTAAGGACATGTACGAGGGAGGTAAGACTCGGGAGGTGACTTAGGACATTTTCCAGTCGAGACTGGTTTGCATCATGGATCGACTCTTAAACCATTCTTTTTTGCGTTGGTGTTGGATGTGCTGACGCAGAGGATTCAAGGTGAGGTTCCATGGTATATATTATTTGCAGATGATGTAGTGCTAATTAACGAGACGCGAAGGGGTGTGAATGAGAAATTGGAAGTTTGGAGGCAAACTCTTGAATCTAAGGGGTTCAGGTTGAGTAGGTCCAAGACAGGGTATTTGGAATGCAACTTTAGTGACTCGTGTATGGAGGATGGTGTGGTGGTGAGGTTGGATTCTCAGGATGTTTGTAAGAAGGATAGTTTTAAGTATCTTGGGTCTATGATTCAGGGGAATGGCGAGATTGATGAGGATGTCTCTAAGCGTATTGGAGCAGGATGGATAAAATGGAGGCTTGCCTCAGGAGTTTTGTGTGATAAGAAGGTACCCCTTAAGCTTAAAGGCAAATTATACAGAGTGGCAGTCCGGCCGGGTATGTTGTATGGAGCAGAGTGTTGTCCAGTCAAGAAATCACATATTCAAAGATTGAAGGTGGCAGAAATAAGAATGTTGCGCTGGATGTGTGGCCTTACTAGAGAGGATAAAATTAGGAATGAGACTATCTGGGAGAAGGTGGAATTGGCTTCGGTGGAGGATAAGATACGAGAATGAAGGTTGAGATGGTTTGGCCATGTGATGATGAGGGGCATGGATGCCCTAGTTCATAGGTGAGAGAGGCTAGCTTTGGATGGCTTCAGGAGGAGTAGAGGTAGGCCAAAGAAATACTGGAGGGAGGTAATTAGGTAGGACATGGAGCTTCTTTAGCTTACTGAGGATATGACCCTAGACAGGAAGGTGTGGAGGTCGCGGATTATAGTAGAAGGCTAGTGTAAGTGGGTGGATTGTGGCTAGGTTTTAGGAGAGTTTGGGTGTGATAGGTGTCTTAGGTCTGTGAATGTGTGTACTACTTCATGGGTATTAGTTTTCCTTATTTCTTATTATGTATTGTTCGTTGTTCTCTTATTTCCTTTTCTTGGATATCTAGTGTTATTATTTCTTAACTTTTATTTTGTTATGCTACCCATCCAGTTTTATATTTCATTACGATCTTGGTATATTATTCTATATCTTGAGTCAGGGGTCTATCAGAAACAACCTCTTTACTTTCTCGGAGGTGGCAGTATGGACTGCGTACATTTTATCCTCCCCAAACCTCACTTTGTGGGAATACACTGGGACTGTTGTTGTTGTTGTTTTTGAGGACAAGTTATGGGCCAACATCCCAAATGATTTGATTAGGATAGGTGATGATGGATCAAAAGCCCAAATTAGCTTAGGACAAGGTTTATGGATTTGGGCCTAATGGCCTAAGTATTTTAGTCCCCCCCCCCTTTTCTCCTTTATATGCTAATTGTTTTTAGTTTTCTTTGTCTTAGTTAAAAAATTCCTGCTAAGTCATCAAAATCTGTTTCGCACAAATATTGAGAAATAAAATTTTCCTTAATCAATTTCTTTTTGAAAACCAATTTTCCTTTTTAAAGTTAGTCAAAAAAAGTTGTTTTCTAATAGTACGGATAACCGCAAGTTAGAAGATATTCTTGGTGCCTTAACAACCTTCCAAGAGTATTAATAGGAACACTTACTCAGAATTTTGAATTTAAATGATTTTTCTGTTTTTGATCATTTAAGTAATTCTAAAGGTTTTCTTGATTCTCCTAAATAAATTAAGTGATGACTCTATTCTTGAGTTTAAAAACCTTTTCAAAAGTATATGAACTCATAAAAACTCAATAGTCATTTCTCCGCAAAATAGAAGTGACGACTCTGCTGGAGATTTAACTAGGTTCTAACCAAATATTTGAATTATCTTCTTTGACTAACTATTGTAATGTTTAAACAGTTTATGTGCTTGTGTTTAAATTTTTCAAATTTAAACTATTGTATTTTATTGCATGCTTTCTATTTGAAATATATAAATTGTTTGGGGTTTCGTGGATGTTTCGAACCCCATTGTTCAATTCCAAATAAAGTGTTGGAAATACGACAACTTATCTGCATGTGAGGCGTCCGTTGGCTATTCTATTTCAAAACCCTTCGCTATTCTATTTCAAAACCCAAATCATCCGCCTAGGAAATTGGTTTAAACCCACTCTAGACACCTAGGATAAATTGAAACCAAAACCCTTTTTTTAGGAAAGAGCCTAGGATGATCCAATACTCAAGGGGGTATTGGTCCCATTAAAAAAACCTACCATATGTCTATTGGCCACGAGTCAATAAAAGATGAATCATATTTGTGTTAAAGAAATATATATTATTTAATCCAATCCACTATCCTCTGAAGGTAGGGGGAAGGCTTACTTTGTTTGCTTCCGTGTAAGGATACCTCAACCATACACCAATTGAGATATGAATTAAAGTGAGTCAGGCAAGAGGTTGATGATGCTAGAAGGTGTTTGGTCTATTTGGACGATTGCATGATTTCCCATATTGATAGCATAAAGAAGATGACCTAAGAGATTAAAGCATAGTTATGTGGGAGTCAATTTATCACCAACAGATATCGTATATGGCATAGGGTGGATAAATCTAAGAAGGCAAAGGCCGATGAAAGAGTATCTTGGAGCTAGTTTTTCAATCCCCTGTGGGGTACATTATTCTTTTTCTTGTGTTATTTTCCCTTTCCTTAAAGATTCTATCCCTTTTGTGCAACTTTTGTAAGAATTTATGCCCTTTTTATATACCTATGGAGTTTTTAGGGGATAATGGATTAGTTTAAAAAACATATACTCCCTTCAATGCATTAGGCCAACCCTTGGCTCAAAAGGGTCACCCAATTAGGATGCCCGTTTATTACAATATATCTATGTGATATAACTATTTTATGTGCTTATACATGTTATGTTGATTTGAATCAAAGGAGAATTGATTCAATCCGATTTTTCAGTTGAACACCACTAGGAAAGAAATACACACCCACTTTACAAAAGTCCGACCAAACATACTCTAAGTCTCCCAAGTCTCTCAGAAAAGTCTGTAATCATTCTTAAAACTTTCTAATTCTCCCTATCATTTCAGGAAGATTGACTATGGAATAATCAGAAGCCATTATAAGAAGGACCAAAAAGAGCGATAGGAGAATTTCTCAAGTCAAGAGGAAATTAATGGAGTTAGAGGAAATAAATGATACGCTAAAGGCAGACAGTAAGAAAGTGACTAAGAAGATTATTGTGGACAAAATAAAGATCACCAGAGTCAACCTATTGATTGAGTGTGAACTACATAGGGCCTGATTTCTCCTCAGTGAGATACATAGGTAGACTTTCGGCTCAGCCCCTATCTTTAAAAACTCTGTTATGTCTTAATTCCTTGAAAGAAAAATCAAGATCGGAAAGACGAAGCGTTGAACCTTCCTGATAAATTCCACTTTTTCATATCAATGAGAAAAATCATGTTCATTGAAATTTTTGAGTCATCATTATTCAATGGATCAATTTTCATAAAAGGAGAAACAACTTTATGTGTTTACTTCCTACCTTATAATCTTGAATTGTTTATTACTAACAGAATCTAACATGTCAGCCTATAAGTTGTTTTTACATTACAGGTAATAGAAACTACATTGTGTTGACGTAAAAAAAGAAAAATATCCCTACTTCACTAGATCAAGGAAAAAGTGTGATGCCACCAAGGAAGAATTCTCCAAGATAACCAAAGTCAAGGAAGGTGAATTGGAGAAAACGTTGCTGAACTAGACTTTCACTCCACTTATTACTCTTCGGTCAATAGGATAAATGGAAAATGAAATTTAATTTTTTTCATAAAGTTGGTGGTAAAATGGATGAGGCCCAACACCCACCCTTTAATTTTATATACTTCTTTTTTTCTTTTTTTATGCTTTTCAAAAGGCATAGATCCACACTCGTCCAGGTCATGGCTAGTGTTTATAAATATTTTCTCAAAACTCAACATAAGCCTATCCTAATATAAAAATCTTTATTGTTTATTTTGTTATCTACTTGACATTATCAAACTTGTTTGGGTTTTGATAAAAGTAATAAACATCTAAAACCTGTCAATATCATGTTATGTCAAAAGAAAAATGAATAAATCAAGAGAGATAATGATGAAGGGGAGACTATAACCATAGAACAGTAACCAGAAGAGCCAATGAGTTCAAGAATCAAGAAATCCTAACCTAGAATAAATTGAGGTGTTTAACTAGGAAGACAACAACAAAGTTAAGGAAACCATGCTCAAGAAGAGGAATCTTATCAATTATTTCAAAGGGAAGTTGTAATACCCCACATGTTCCTAGATAAGTTTCCAACCATCCGTCATATTTTTAAAGACCATAAAGTTATTATGTCAAGCCATAATTAATTTTCATGACCTATAACCTTGTTTATAAAGTGTTTTTTTGATGCAAATAAGGCCATAGGATGCACCTAGAGCAAAGTCAAGTTGAGAACTTTTCTATCGATTATCTTTTAGTGAATGTTTAAACTTAGATCAATTTTAGATGACCATTAATCCTAGTATATAATGTGTTACCTATCCTACTATATACCGAATGAAATATCTTTGAGTCTTCTTTTCAACGCAACTAGTTTTACCTTAATCCAAAATCGAAATAGGAAGTTATGCTCATTTTACTTCAAAGTGTCTGTCAGTCAATGAGGTGAGGACTTGAGATTATAAGCCGTAAACCAAGTGAAGAGCTATCAACCTCCTCATTAGCCTTAACCCAAATGTGATCAAATCCAGCTGCAAGGTGACGACTTGATATGATAGCCATCAACAAGGTGATGAGCTATGAACCTCACCATCAACCTAAACTAGAAAAGGGAAAAACTAGTCTAGAGTTGATGACTAGGGTGATGGGATATCACCAAGTTGACGGCTTGAAAACTTAGTCTTCAGTTGAGGAATGCTCATCCCCAGACTCAGGCTACTAACACACCAGCTCCTCTAGGTCGCCCAGTCCCTCCTCAGTGCACATTATCCAGTACCGATGACGGTCAACCCAGATGGTGTTACTGTAATGCTTCATGTCTTTCATATTCATGTTTATGTGTTGTTAGACCCTGTTAGTTCTTGAGAAGGATATTATCATAGTCAACTTCAAATGATCATATCTCCTATTATATAAGGATTTTTTGACCTCTTGACCCATAAACAGATAGATAATTGAATTATCCTTCCAATGATACCAATTTCACAAAAATCCAGTATCGGAGTAAAAGGTTATGGCCGTTCTACTGAGAGTTGTCCGAACTACCCAGGAGCATCGGTCAAGCTGAAGGACCGTCAAGTCAGCAACGGACCGTCACTCTAGCCATCACAACTAAGGTAGTAAGGTTGTTTTACGACCCAAAACTGGCAGTTGGAGTGATGGTCAGTCACCAGAGTAACGGTTCATCACCTAGACCATCAACTTTGTTCAAAACAGCATTGAAACGATGTTTTAAAGGGCTTTTTGGGTCTTTTTCCTCCCTTTTTAACCCATAATTTCATCAAATCAAAGCACATGACTCTAAAATACTAATAAATAATAATACTATTTGATAACAACATCTGAATCTGAAATATAATCTGAAAATCTAATCTGAAAAGCCTCTAATTAAAACTGTCTGAAAGTGGAGTTGATGGGACAATCCCCCAACTAACTCCATCTACTGAAATACTATATCTACTAAGAATACCTAAATAAGGCATATCCTCGATAGATGAGGGATCACTACTAAGTCTGATACTATTGGCTGAATCAAAATCTGACTATGCAAAGGTCGAGAACCTGAGCATCCAAACCTATGATATAAGACATCATATCTCAAAGAAAATGTATGCATCATTATATTGAATGTATTGGTATGATAGATGAGGTAAGGCTGAATACAGGGGTTCATATGCATGAATAATAACTATCTGAATAATATAGAGTAACTGAACATAAGAGTACATGGATAACTGAAACTATTACAAGTACTTAGTATGAAACTGAGCTTTTCTAAAGCTAAGTATTGAATTTTGATAGTTGAGTAACTGCTAATCTGAGTTACTGATATTGATTGAATGTATCTGACAGTCCTAATTTTGTAAAACTAAACTGAGTTCTATTTTGAAGGCTGAGACTGAAACTGTGAGAGGTAATCATCTAACTGACATGCCCCAAATCTGAAATAATAGGTGTCCAATTTGTAACCCCAATTGGATGGGTACTAGAACTGTGCCACGGGTACTAACAACTATTGTGGCATTAATCCTAACAAATGGGTGACTCCTAAGATCAATCCTAAACTAGCGGGTGACCCCTGAGTATGTCAATCCTATCTTACGGGTGATCTATCATAACCTACATTGGCTACGTAGTTCTGGAACTTAGGGATTGCTTCTAGGGACTAATCCTAGATAACAGGTATGCCCCCATTCCTAAGCTTGCTCGATGCTGAACCCTACTCCCAACTGAAAGACACTGAACTGAGTAAACTGAACTAGACTGAACTGATATGGAGTTTTCTTAAGTTCTATAACTGACTGAGTTCTACTGATCGTGACATGACTAATACGATTCTATAATTGAAACTGACTCTAGGTAAATAGCTAAATTATTGGGTATTAATTACCCCCAGGACTCGATGGCCTGAAAAGTAAAGCAACGTATAATCTTGAATAACAGAACAATGCTCACTTGGTCATAATTCATTCATAGAGACATTTCATCAAACACTTGTAATGCATTAACTTGTACATGAATGGGGACTACATGTTAGCATGCTATTATGGCATTATTTCTTTCTCATAGACAATTTATCAAACACATGGGAAGCATACTTGGTC
The DNA here is from genome assembly GCF_002878395.1 of Capsicum annuum. Lineage (NCBI taxonomy): Eukaryota > Viridiplantae > Streptophyta > Magnoliopsida > Solanales > Solanaceae > Capsicum > Capsicum annuum. The sequence goes on from NW_025887455.1 coordinate 200,673, forward strand.
CATTAGATCATAAATAGTTAGGGTTAACATGGTTACAACAATCACTTTGCAAATTGAAAGGTTTATCATGAATATCATCTAAATCAACACTTACTAGGAACAATTCTTGGAACTTGGAATTTAAATCATAGATAATCATATAAAATGGCAATTACAATGCCCAAACTTGAAAAATCATGGATTATAACATGGGGATTACTCAATTCAATATACATGATATTAAATTTCATGGAATATACCATTAATCATGGATTGAAACTCAATTAATGTCAAGAACATGGATGAAATATAATTTCATACATGTAAATCATGAATCATAAATCTTGAAGTTTTAAAAACAGATTCTTGGGATCTATGGGTGAAAGGGACCCATAGATTAACACCTAACATACCTTTAGTTGATGATTTCTTGAAGTCCTTTGTGAATCCTTGAGCTTTGTTATTGAACTCTTAAGAGCTAGGGTTTTGCTAGTTTGAGAGAGAATGACTTTAATTTGGGGATGAATTGAATAATGAGTAGCTAAGTATGTTTTTAGGGATTAAATCCCATATTTGGGCATAATAAAATCGTGGGAAAAGACTGTTTTAACCTTGGGCATCCTTTTAATTTTTGTAAAAAATTTTCGAACTGGGCATCTGGCATGACGTACCACTATCGCATCATGCCACTGGAAAGTGCAAAACTGGGAACTAGGATGATGGCGTGACATGGCTCCATCGCGGTGCCTTACTGGATGGGAAACTGGTCCTTGGCGTGACTCACCATTATTGTGTAGCAACACTAAAAAAGTGACATTGGGAAATGAAAGACCTTCATGATGCGGTAAGATCGCGGAGTCACATCAAAAATTGACAATTATCATTTATACATACTCCGTGACATGTCACTGGCCTGAATGATGGTATTTAATGACTGAAACTTAAAATAGCCATAACTTCTTACTCGGACTTTGGATTTAGGCAATTTTTTTATCGTTGGAAAGCTAATTTAATTTCCTACGCAATGGCAGGCTCTAAACTAAAAACTATTATTGGGTAACTCATGTACTAAGGTTTAATTTAAACTAGGGAAATATGGGGTATTACAATATCTTACCTTTGGGAACATTCGTCCTCAAATGAGACTGGTTAGGCTGAAAAACGCTGATAGACTTAGCTGACACACTGAACATGCACACTGAAACATGAATACATGACTTAACTACTAACAGATGAGTTCTCATACCATACATGCATATCTGATGCATGGAATGCATGACTGAAACTACTAATCATCTAAATTTTCATACTGAATATGCATAAACTGAACTAATTTTCTTGGATATATGTCATACGGCTGAGATTGAAACTTGAGGGTCAACTTATGAGTACCCATTACTCCAAATTGGATTGATTATGTGAAGAGAAACTAAAAGGTTTAGGAAACGAAAGCTAGGGGGTTATAGTGTATCTCCCCCTTGAGACATTATGTCCCTTGAAAAAATACTAACTTGGTTGAGATACTAAAGAAAAGCTGAGATGGTGCATGGGCACCTATGAACTGAATCATGACTGAATATCTGGAATCTGAATCTAATACATGATCTGATCTGAATTTATGACTGGCATAGTTGCGATGGAATTTTCCTCCTGGATAAGAGAGGTGGAAACCATAGGGACTTATTTGCCAGACTGCTAAAATGAATTGATAGCTATACAAACTAACTCATACTAAAAGCTTATTCTTAACTGGAGTATTACTTCAACACTCTTTCTATGAAGTTCAAATGACCATAGGGAGCAAGGGATCTTGGCATGAGCTGAGTAAAATGTCTGAATAAGAAATTGCAACATGGCTAAAATTCTGTAACATGAGGCGAGGCCTATGAAACATCATCTTAAAATAGAGTGACTGAGCCTTATGCACTGTAACTACAAATTTTCAAGATTATACATATTCCTCGAATACTCTTTCAACAATACACTCCACCTTAGTACGACACTTTACTTGCGACTACTAAAAATATTTATATGGACACTGAGTACAAATGCTTACACATATTAACTTATCTAATTAACTAAATAGCTAATAGTTGAATACTTGGCATATAAATCTGAACTGTACTTAGTTTGAAAAATTGGACTGAAATTGTAAAGTATTATGAATATGAGGAAGGGATTGATCGAGCAACATGAGATAACTGAGCATGAATTCATGAAAATTGTATTATCTGTGAATGTAAGACCAAATGTATAAAAGATTCTGAAATAGTCCGTAAACTAAGGTACTACCCCTTCACTCAAGGATTAGTGTATCAAGAAACTAAAATGGAACGACTCTATTAATGAAATTAACTGAAGGGATTTTCTGAAATACTGTTACCGAGCAATTTCTATATACTCATCTAGCTTGAATAGATTTACCTACTAAGGTAAGCACTAAGAAAGGTTTTTCTAAGATTTCTAGTCTAAATTTAAAGTCGACTACTATGCAAGGAGTTACAAAAGACAGAGAATCTCCTAGATCTAATAAGGCATAAATATGTAAATGGAAGATCTATAACGTACCAGCGACCATGTTAGAAGAACTTTCCTAATCTTGTCTGGACTAAAGTTCATAGATCCCATTTGGGCATTGCCCACTGGTGGCACTGGAAGTGGCACCCTGCTGGTGAAGGCGACCGGGCTGAGCTGAAGGATAGTTGGACTGACCTTGTGAACCTGATTGAGGACAATCTCTGATTCTATGGCCTAACTTTCCATACCCAAAACATATGCCACTACCAGCCCTACAAACACCCAGATGATTTCTACCAGATTTCTTGCAAAGTGGATAGGTACAATCTCATTTCATGCTACCGTGAGACTTGGAGTCTGATATGTTATCTCGATTGATATTTCTAAACTTTGGCACTGGAGCACTAGCTAAAGAAGGATTTGTGGATAAGAATTTCTAATAGAACTATAAACAGTTACCATCCTCTAACCTTGACCTTAAACCACTTGTTCTGACGTTCTTATTCTTTCTATCTTTTTTCCTGCGCTTCTCCCCCTTGCTCTACTGAGTATGAACCCCAAGCCTAGATAATACTACAGCCTATAGGTTGTTCTTAGCAACTACTGAATTGGCTAAAGTGGTGAATGCATCTCTAAATTCTTCATGGGAGATATGCTCATTCAGGGGATCTGCCTGAACGTGTGGAGGGGCTAGCTGATTTCCAGTTCTCCTATCGTTAGTCTTTTTGGGAGGCATGTTCTATAAATAAAAAAAAGAGAATAAATTATACTGAGAGTTTTACTTGAGATCACGCTCACTCACACGATATCAATACTGAAAGAAGGGAAACTTTTCCTAAAATATCTCATAGCCTCCTATCCATAAGTGTGGCGAGCTACACTCCTGTGCACAGGACTCTATTTGATGTGGATTTTAGACTCCCTAGGACTCTGTTGAACGTTAGGCTCTGATACCAAGTTTGTAACACCCCAAGTTTGGACCCTAGATACAACATAGTGCTTACGATTCCGAAGGACCACAAGCTAACCCATGACTGATATCTGCTGTGAGAACTTAATAAACATACTGCAATAAATATAAAAATATGCTGAAATGCCATAAGTTTCAATTATCTAAAATACTAATAAAAAATAATACTATCTGATAACAACATCTAAATCTGAAATACTATCTGAAAATCTAGTTTGAAAAACCTCTAACTAAAACTATCTGAAAGTGGAGTTGATAGGTCAATCCCCAACTAACTCCATCTACTGAAATACTATATCTAGTGACAATACTGAAATAAGGCATATCCATGATAAATAAGGATACACTACTAAGTCTGATACTACTAGCTGAATTAAAATTTGACTATGCATGGTTGGGAATCTGAGTGTCCGAATCTATGATATATGACATCATAGCATAAAGAAAAAGTATGAGTCAGTACGTGGAATGTACTGGTATGCTAGATGAGGTAAGGTTGAATGTAGGGGTTCATATGCATAAACAATAACTATCTAAATGATATATAGTAACTAAACAAGAGAGTATATAGATAACTAAAAATACTGTAAGTACTGAGCATGCTATCTGTGCATATACATATATATACTATAACTGAGCTTTTCTAAAGCTAAGTACTGAAGTTTGATAACTGGGTAACTGATAATCTAAGTTACTGATATTGATTGACTGTATCTGATTGTCCTGATCCTATAGAACTGACAGGATTAAGACTCGAAAGGCTGAGACTGAAACTATAGAAGGTAATCATCTAACTGACATGCCCCAAATATGAGCTGATAGGGGTCCAATCTATAACATCAATTAGAAGGTTACTAGTACCGTGCCACGGGTACTAACAACTATTGTGGAGTCAATCCTAACTAATGGGCGACCCCTGAGATCAGTCCTAAACTAGCGGGTGACCCCTGAGTATGTCAGTCCTATCTAATAGGTGACATCTCATAAACTACACTGGCTATGTAGTTCTAGAACTTAGTATTGCTTCAAGGGACCCGTCCTAGATAATGGGTGCATCCCCATCCCTAGGCTCGGTCGGTGTTTAATCCTACTCCCAACTGAAAGATACTAAACTAAGTTTACTAAATTGGGCTGGACTGGTATAGAGTTTTCTAAATTCTGTAATTGACTGAGTTCTACAGATCATGACATGACTGATAGGATTCTGTAATTGACACTAGCTCTAGGTAAATAGCTAAATTATTGGGTATTAATTACCCCCAGGACTCAATTGTATGAAAAGTAAAGAAAAGTATAATCTTGAATAACAGAACAATGTTCACTTGGTCATAATTCATTCAAAGAGACATTTCATCAAACGCTTGTAATGCATTAACTTGTACATGAATGGGGACTACATTTTAGCATGCTATAATGGCATTATTCTTTCTCATAGACAATTTATCAAACACATGGGAAGCATACTTGGTCCATTAAATCATAAATAGTTAGGGTTAATATGGTTACAACAATCAGCTTGCAAATAGAAGGGTTTATCATAAATATCATCTAAATCAACAATTACTAGGAACAATTCTTGGAACTTGGAATTTAAATCATGGATAATCATATAAAATGGCAATTACAATGCCCAAACATGAATATTCATGGATTATAACATGGGGATTACTCAATTCAATATACATGCTATTCAATTTCATGGAATCTATCATTAATCATGGATTGAAACTCAATTAATATCAAAAACATGGATGCAATCCAATTTTATACATGTAAATCATGAATCATAAATATTGAAGTTTTAAAAATGGATTCTTGGGCTCTATGGGTGAAACGGACCCATAGATGAACACCTAACATACCTTAATTTGATGAGTTCTTGAAGTCCTTTATGAATCCTTGAGCTTTTTTCTTGATCCCTTAAGAGCTAAGGATTTTCTAGTTTGAGAGAAAATAATTTTAATTTGGGGGTGAATTGAATAATAAGTAGCTAAGGATGTTTTTAGGGATTAAATCCCATATCTGAGCATGATAAAATCATAGGAAAAGATTATTTTAACCCTGGGCGTCCTTTTAATTTTTCATAAATTTTTCTAAAATGGGCACATGGCGCGACGCGCCACTATCACATCGTGACACTAGAAAGTGAACACCTGGAAACTAGGCTGATAGCGTGACACGGTGCCATCGCGGTGCCTTACTGGATAGGAAATTGGGCCTTAGCATGACACGCCATTATCACGTAGTGTGACATTTGGGAAATGAAAGACCTCCACAATGTGGTAAGGTCATGGAGTCCCACTGGAAATTGAAAACTGTCCTTTATACATACTCCGCGATGTGCTACTAGCCTGAATGATGGTGTTTAACATCTAAAACTTAAAATAGTCATAACTTCTTACCCGATTATTGAATTTAGGAGAATTTTATATCGTTGGAAAGCAAATTCAATTTCCTACACAATGGCCGGCTCTAAACTTAAAAATACTAAATGTTTCAAAAAATTTATAATGAGTAATTCATGTACTGAGGGGTAAATTAAGCTAGGGAAATATGGGGTATTACACTAAGTCAGTAGCATTCCTTGGTCATATTGTTTCCGTTGATGGCATTATAGTTGATTCTCAAAATACCAAGGAGGTGATAAATTGGCCTAGACCTATTGCTCTATCAGATATCAGGAGTTTCTTAGGTTTAGCTGGTTATTACCATCAATATGTTGATGGGTTTTCATCTATTGCATCCCCCATGTCCAGATTGACTCAGAAGTAAGTCAAGTTTCATTGGTCAAATTCTTGTGAGAAGATTTTTCAAGAGTTGAAGACTCGACTTACTACAGCCCTAGTTTTGATGTTACCATATGGGTCAAATGATGTTTTGGGTTGCCAGGGTAGACTATGTATACCGTGTGCTAAAGATTTGAGGTAATGAATTCTTGCAGAAGTGCATGGTATGTGTTGCTCTATTCATACATAGGCCACTAAGATGTATCACGATTTTCCAAAGATCTATTGGTGGAGTGGGATAAAGAGGGATATCGCAGAGTTTGTAGCTAAGTGCTTTATGTGCCAGCAGGTTAACATTGAGCACCAAAAGCCTAGTGGGTCCATGCAGGAGTTCAGTATTCCCACATGGAAATGGGAAGAAGTGAACATAGACTTTGATATGGGTTTTCCTCGTACTCATCATCAATGTGATTCAATTTGGGTTATCGTATATAGGATAACTAAATCCGCTCATTTCTTACCAGTCCATACTTCCTATTAATCGAGGAATACACCAAACTCTATATCAGAGAGTTGGTCAGGTTACACGGAGTCCCAATATCCAACATTTCAGATAGAGGTACCCAGTTTTTCTCTCATTTTTGGAAAGCATTCCAAAAGGGTCTTGGTACCCAAGTTCACCTCAGTACAGCTTTTCACCCTCAAATAGATGGTAAACAAGAAAGGACCATTCGGACTGTAGAAAATATGTTAAGGGCATGCGTTGTTCATTTTAAAGGTATTTGGGATAACCACTTGCCTTTGATTGAATTCACATATAATAACAGCTATCATTCTAGTATTTAGATGGCTCCGTTTAAGGCTCTTTATGGTAGGAGATATAAATCTCTAAATGGTTAGTTTAAGGTATGTGAGGCCACAGTAGTAGGGCCGAATTTAGTTTTTGATGCCTTAGAAAAGGTTCAATTGATTAGAGAAAGGCTTAAGGAAACCCAGAGCCGACAAAAATTATATACAGATGTAAGGAGAAAGGATCTCGAATTTGATATTAGCAATTTTGTGTACTTGAAAATCTGTCCCATGAAGAGAGTGAAGAGGTTCTGGAAGAATGGGAAGCTCAGTCCCTGATATGTTAGTCCTTACAAAATTCTCAATCATTTTGGAAAGATAGCTTACGAACTTGAGTTACCTTCAGACTTAGCTTCAGTGCACCCAGTATTCCACGTCTCCTTGTTAAAGAAATATATTGGTGACCGAACAGTTGTAGTACCCTTAGAGGGTGTAGATATTCATAACTACCTCTCTTTCGAAGAGGTTCCAGTCCAAATCCGTGATCGTCAGATTCATAGACTAAGGAACAAAGAAGTTCCCTTGGTTAAAGTTCTTTGGCAGAACCAGTCAATTGAGGGAGCTACTTGGGAAGCAGAAGCAGATATGCAGCCCAAGTATCCTTAGCTCTTCTCCAAAAACTCAGACTTAGATTGAGGTAATAGTCTACCTTAGAATTACTCTATTCTATGTTCAGTTCTAGTTACAAGCTTGGTATCAGTTACCATTCCATATAATCTTCATGACAATCATGCATTCATGAAGCAATTTCAGTCACGTATTTCATGCTTTAGTGATGCATGTTCAGTATGTAAACTAAGTCTATCAGTATTTCTAAGCTTAATCAGTCTTATACAAAGACTAATGTTCCCAAGGGGGAGATATTGTAATACCCCATATTTTCCTAGCTCAGTTTAGCTCTCATTACACGAGAGTTTCCAAATAAATTATTTAATACACTTAGAATTTTCCAGTTTAAGACATACTAAAGTGTAGAAAATTCAGTCAGCTTTCCAACGATATAAAGTTTGCCCAAATCCAATATTGGGTGAGAAGTTATAGCCCTTTTAGTAAAATAGTATGTTAAATTGAGAACTACCGCATCGCGGTGAGTGTCAAAATGGAATTCGTCAGTTTCTAGTAAGACACCACAATTCCAGCGTATTGTGGTGAAGTTCCAATTCCCAATTGGCAATTTCCAGTGTTTCAACGTGATAACGGTGCATCGCGCCAATGTCCATTTTCATAATTATCAACTTCCAGTAGCCTGAAGCGATTCCACCACATCACGATAAAAGGGAATTTCATGATGGTCTATTTTTGAATAGTTTCAGATAACTTCCAGTGGCTCACTGTGTTGCCACCGCATCACGGTGAAGACTAAAATCAGATATCTAGTGATGAAAATTTAATTCTTTCTAGGGGTAATTTGGTCTTTTTCCACAGCCCTAATCAGTCTAAACGCGTGATTTTACCCCTAATAACCTAGTTAAGTTGTTATTTTATTCAATTTTCTCCAAAATTAAGAACACTCTCTCAATTAACAAAACCCTAGCCTTCAAGAATCAAGAGCAATCCTCAAGAATCCCAATTAATAATCTTCAAGGACTCATCTTTCCATGTATGTTAGGTGTTCATCCATGGGCTCTTACCACACATGGAGTCCAAGACTCTTTTTTCAAGAATACAAGTTTTCGGATTTATGTTATGATTTCCATGCTTGAATTAGAATGTATGCATGTCCATGATGTTGTTTGGGTTTCAATCCATGATTAATTATAAGTTTCATGAAATTAAGATAGCATGCATAATGAATTATGTGATTCTCATGTTAAATCCTTGAATTTACAAGTATAATGTTGTATCCATGATATTTATATATGTTAGTTATTATGCAAAATAATCATGCTTCCCAAGTATTTGTTAGAATGCTTATGTGAATTGAATAGTCCAATCATAATATATTAGCATGTGTTCCCATTCATGTACAAGTTTATGCCTTGCAAGTTTTTGACATAATGTCTCAATGAATGAATCATGATTAAGTGACTAGATAGCATGCTTTCAAGATTGTGCCATGTTTTACTATTAATGCTATCGAGTCCTGGGGGTATTCAATACCTGAAAAATTTAGTTGTTTACCTAGATCTTAGTAGCTATAAAATAGTCTTAGTAATGTCACGAACAGTAGTACCCAGCTAGTTACAGAACTCAGTGAAACTCAACCTAGTTCAATTTAGTCTAATAACCAGTGTCATTTAGTTGGGAGTAGGATTCAGCACCGACCGAACCCAAGGATGGGGGCTCACCTGTCAGTAAAGGGTAAGATCCTCAGTAGTAGTCCTTGTGTTCCAGAACTATGTAGCCAACGTAGGTTAAGATATCAACCTGGCAGTTCAGAGTTGATAAGCTATTTACTTGCAAGTTGAGGGTAAAACTACTCTCATCAAGTAACCTGCCAGTAGAGGGTGACCCTTAGTCCTTCAGGACTATATTTCATCGGATCCCCATAGCCAATGTCTATACCTGCAGCACGGTACTGGCACCCTTTCCAACTGGGTTTACAGGTTAGACCCCAATCAATTCAGAAATGGACATGTCAATTAGATGATTACCTCCTATAGTTTCAGTTCCAGTCTCAGCATAAAACTCAGTTAAGTTCTACAGAATCGGGACTGTCAGAAATAGTCACCCAATTATCATTAATTCAGTTATTAATAATCTCAGCTATTAATTACTCAGTTATCAGAACTCAATTTTTAGTTTCAGTATAAATCTCAGACACAGTATATATATATATATGTATATGAACGGTATTGTATAATCAGTATTTATTGTAGCTTCAGTTATCCACGTACTCTCATTTAGTTATATTCATATCACTCTGTCAGTTACTATTCATGCATATGAACCCATGCATTTCATCCCTACCTCATCTAGCATACCAATACATTCCACGTACTGATCGCATACTCTTTTCTTATGCTATGATGTATCAAAGAATAGGTTCGGACGCTCAGGTTCCTGACTGCGATTAGCTAGATTCAGTTAGTAGTAAAAGATTTAGTAGTGATTCCTCATCCATCGAGGATATTATTTATTTTAGTATTATAGTATCTTCAGTATTTTATTAGTCGGAGTTAGTTGGGGGCTTGTTCCATCAACTCCAAATTTAGACAATTCAGTTAGAGGCTTTCCAGACTAGACTAGTTCAGACAGTACTTGGTTTTCAAATGTCATTATCAGTTGCTATATTTATCAGTATTCAGATTATAAACCTTATGGCTCTTCAGCCTAACTTCCACATTATTTCAGTGTTATTATTCAGTGCTCATAGTAGGTACCATTCATGGGTTAGCTAGTGGTTCTTCGGTGGTCATAAGCACCGTATGGTATTCGGGGTGCAGACTCAGGGCGTTACAGATAAAGACTTCAAAGAAATCTTGAAGTCTCATTTTGCTACTCCAAAAAAGTTAAACACACCTTTTCCTTTTAGTTTTGTTATCATTTACTTCGTCATCTTTTTCTTCGTAGTTTCGTAGTTATGTAGTTGTAATTTTGATTTGCTGGGATTGTTTGTTGTTGATGGACTTGAAGGCCATAAATTATGACTATTTTTAATGTTCATGGTGTAAAATGAGCTAACAATAGTTGAACTTATTTCTTTGACTTTCTTCTTTGATTATTATGATTAGAAGAATAAAGTTTCAATCTTTGCTTGATTAAAATACGTACTCATGCCTTGTTTAAATTTGTTATTGATGGATATGTTCACTTTTAGCATGTAAAGTTATTTTATTTATGTCAAAATAGAATAGTCACTGTTGTTTGTTTCGCCTTAATTTATTTGATGGATAAAGTTTCTATCTTTTCTTGATTAAAATACATACTCATACCTTGTTTAAATTTTTTATTGGTGGATATGTTTTCTTTTAAAATGTAAAGTTGTTTCCTTTATGTCAAAAAAAATAGTTATATTGTTAAGGGTCTGTTAAATTATTTCTCAATTCAAACTAGTGAGTCACTTGTACCTAGGCATTTGGAGTTATTTTTGAAAGCATATTATAGTGTGCTATGTTTATGGCCTAGAGATTTAAAAAACCACCGCTTAAGGTTGAAGTAGACCCCTTTGGCATACACATGATAGTTTGTAAAGCCCCGAAAAATGGGTCCTGAAGCGTCACACGATGCTTGAGGCTACGAGTAGCCCCAAGCTAACCCTTGAGCCATTTTCATTTAGTTCAACACAAATCAACAGGGTTTCCATAAATAACCCTCAAATATCAACAGAGTAATCATCATCCAAGAATAAAAGAATTTCAGAAAGATAACAAAATACAACTTATTAGACAACTCCCAACATCTATATACTAGTCTGACAAGCCTCTAAGAAAATCAATAAAACCAGCAATCCATTGACACTTGCCCCAACTGACTCATACTCAGTCATAAAATGTAAACAATTCCGTGAAACCAACATCAAACATCACATCCTCAGAACATGAGGACTCACCACAATAGAGGATGTAGAACAGCGTGCCTGAAGAATCACTGTCAAACCTGGAACTGAGCACCTGAACCTATATTCCAAGAAAATATAGCCCACATCCGAAGATGTGGGTCAGTACCATGGAAAGGAACCGAGTATATGGGGGTGTATGCAGTTTTATAAACATCATCATCATAAATATTTATAAGAAATATGCAGGATGTATGAAAGACTCACATAGCCCGAAGAAAATCATCATAATCATGAGAGGATGAAATAAGTATAATAACACATGTGAGTCATCATATAATTTGTCAATCACTTTCAGTTCATCAAGAATATCAATTCTCATAATGTAAATATCATTTAAATCTTTTGAAAGAGTAACTTTCACAATTCCACTTTCAAATCACTTCACCATTCACCATAGACACAAGGAAACGCACACACACTGGGAGATCCTATAACCGACATAAACCATGTGAGCTATATGGAGTCAAACGTACAACCCACGTTGGGGAGAGACTTCCTATCCTTTCCATTAGAGTAGGACTATCGATATCAAATCCACACAAACTAGTGATCACTATATAAATCAGCCTCAGGCTCACTCCTACAGGGGGCACTTAATTCTAGGGAAGTAAGGTCGCTTTATACCTCCCACTCGGTGCTAAAGATTTCTCCTGGACTTAGCTCAAATCATTTCAAAGACAATCTACAACAAAACAATTTCAGTAATATATAAATATACATCGGGAGCCATCATGATCCCATCTATCAAAATCAACCACATTGTGGATTTCTTTCACACTCGAGTTCAAAACAACTCCATTAAGACCAAAAGGTCAAATCATTCAAAATATCTCAAATATTCAACATCAACGTGCTTATAACACACACTTTCTCACAAAACACAATTTCCAATGGGGATTCATGACCCAAATATCAAAATCATGATAAATATCGTTCAAGATTCATGCTTTATATTTCCACACATGTAAATTCATCTTTCAAAATCATAAACATCAAGATTTCATAATAATCTTCATAAGATATGGGTTCATGCTTCAAATTCATAAAAATCATCTAAAAATCATGCCTTTATAAAGAAAATTACTTTTGGGCACAAGAACGAAAGAGAGTTCTTGTTGAAAAACCCCACATACCTTGAATGATAAATTTTAGATCGATACTCATTTTTGAGATGTTAATCATGCCTTTGAATGATGGTTCTTGGAGTTCTTAAACTAGGAACTTGGAATCTTGAATAAATTTGCAGAATTAATGGTGAACTTTGGAGGTTCTTGAAGTTGGATGTAGGAGCTTAGGGTTTTCTTTTTGAGGAAATTTGATGAAATATAACATATAATGCTTCTAATAGGATCTAATATAGGGTTTGGACGGAATTTGGGTGAGGGGAATGACCAAAATGCCCCTAAAAAATTAAATAATTATTGAATCTGTCCTTTGGTGGACTGTTTTGATAGTCTAAAGTAGATCAACCATAACGTTTTACTTCGATATCCAAATTGGATGAAACCAATTTCATTAGAAAGAGTACTCTCATATCTTTCCGTTGATATATAGTATCTCACCCAGATTATTGTGTACGAGGAGTTATAATCATTTGAAGTTGAGCCAAAAATTCTCTTTTGATAGGCTGAAGTAGATTGACCATAACTTTTTGTTCCGATAGACAAATTGGATGAAACTAATTTCATTGGAAAGAGGACTTGTAGAGCTTTCCTTTCATATATAGTAGATCACCCAGATCATTATGTACAAGGAGTTATAGTCATTTAAAGTTGGAGAAAAAATACGCCAGGCCTCAGTACTTTTTCCTGCATGTTTTACTGTTCACTACTATTCACGGTTCGATCGGAATGTTCATAAATCGTCGCTCGGGTGTCCGTTTTGGATGATCCACATATCGTTGGAAAGCCTATTTGATAATATACGCAATGGTGGGTCATAATCTAAGACATTCCGCATGAAAAATTTATAATTCATTCTAGAAGATAGAACCCGATACGTTTAAGCACAAAATTTTAACGAAAAATTTCCCGAGGTATTACATCATCCCCCCCCTTGGAAACATTCGTCCTCGAATGATGATAGACATGCCAAGATTAGATAGGGAATAGTGCATATAGCTGAAACCATTCGTTAGACTCATCACTACATCGTTTCTCACTCCGAATGCAACATAGAATGCATAAATTCAAGAAACTACAGCTCAACACATAGTAAATGACAGCTGAACTGCTGCAACTTTTATCAAAGGTGCATGATTTAGGAAAGAACGGTACCTTCGGCTTGATCGAAGTTCGCGGAAAATAGGTGGGGGTACTTGGATCGCATATCCGCCTCAGCTTTCCAAGTTACACCCTCAACAGATTGGTTTCGCCACAACACCTTGACCAAGGAAACTTCTTTGTTCCTTATTCTTCGGACACTGAAATCAAGAATCTCAACAGGAATTTCATCAAAAGAAAGATTTTCTTGAATGTCAGCACTTACAGAGGAATTCACTGCCACAGCATCGCTAATATGCTTTCTAAGCATGGAGACATGGAATATTGGATGAACAGAGGACAACTCAGAAGGTAACTCGACCTCATAAGCTACCTTAC